>NW_016690183.1:2539630-2542671 GCF_001604755.1 Lepidothrix coronata
GAAGCTTCTCAGTTAATTCAACTGCAAAATGAGTTCCTCAAAGATTGTTCTAGATATCAGTATCTTGTTTTAAGTATGGTGAAACACAGAATTATGTTTTCATATTCCACATATTGTCTTTTTTCCTCCTCGTTGACCCCAACATCTCCCCCTTCTTTGTTTGTTTGAAGCGCGGCGACATTGGCGGTGATGGTGTCGGTGATCAACTTACGAACACAGACAACTAAACAAGGTAGAAAGACACACAAGGAAAACAAACCGAAAAGGGCAATAATACACACTATAATGATTTTCCGTGACCACGGCGGTAAATTTGGAATTTGTAGTCAATCAAAGAGGCCTTCGAGTCCTTCACTCCGTGCTATATGAATATCTCGGACCAAGCTCTTGAGCTGGCTGATACTTTGATGTATAGACTCAGCATGGTCCGAAAAATTCATACAACACATGCCTTCAAATTCTTGGCACCCGTGGCCATGTGCCAAGAGAAGGAAATCTATTGCAGCTCTATTTTGAAGGCTGACCTCTTTCAACTTTTGGGTATCCGCCAGCAAGCCCTCAATTGCTACAGTTGTAGCATTCGCTTCCTTAGTCAGCCAGCACCCTAAGTGAGTAAGAAGCGAGAGGGCGTGTGCAGTTCCAATTCCAGGGATTGGAAAGGATGCCCAAAAGTTCTTCACACGCGACCAGATGTGAATATTCGAATCGCAATCCTCTGGGAAGGGCAGAGGAGTAGGCCAATAGTGGGTCTTACCAACATTAACATGTGGTGGCGGTGGGACGAATGTATCTTTAGAGCCAGATTGTGGAAAGATCTTTGGAGTTTGCGCCAATTCTACTTTTTGATTTACTTTTGGTTTGACTGGTTCCCTGGGGAGTCTCCAATTCTCTACATCTTTTTGAACATTCGGGAACCAGCTTCGCTTTACTCTGAGGGACCTTTTGACATAAGTTTTGGAAAATATCAACTCGTTCTCTAATTGGAACTTCGCCGGGTTATAAAGCGCAAGTTTTCCTACTGTGCAGGGTCCTCCCTCCGGGTAGGCTCTAATTCCTGGCCATGCCCGGTCCCCACACAATAGGAAATATCCTTTCGGGAGCCGCATGTTCCGAGGAACATGCTCCGTCGGGATAGTGGTGACCACGGAACCATTGCACCACGGCGAAGTGGTCCCCTGGTAAAGCTCTCTGTTCGCGGTCACATTGAGGGGGTTAAACAAAACCGGTTGGGTATAGCGATGAAAAATAACACATGCGGAGGTAGGGAGAGAACCTAACAAATCTATCTCTTGAAATGGAACGTCTGTAAATGTAAGTGCCGCTATCGCTTGCGCTAAATTGGGGGAGTTGAGGGGTAGGGATCCCTTGCTGCGAGTTTGGGACACAAAGGTGCCCCACTCGGCTGATGTTACGGGGACCCCTACGAGGCAGGTCTTGAACGGACTACTTGCACTGGCCAAGGACAGGCACATGGTGTCCGTGCCCGTGGCCTTGGCCAGCGTTACCCACAAGTTCTCGCTGGGTTGATTCATCCACTCTCGGATGGGTATTCCTTCGACGAGAGGGACGAGTCCGAAGATGATGAAGAGCAGGATGGCGAGACGCAGCATGTCTTGGTGTGGTTGTCCTCACGTCTGGTGAATTTTTACTCTTCGCGCAGGGACCCACTTCGGTCCTTGAGGCCCTGAAATACAGGCGTAGCCCTTCCCCCAGGTGATCAAGGGGAAAGGGCCCGTCCAGGTCTCTGTTAGCGGATCTTTAAACATCACTGTTGCTTTCTCTGGGTTACTCACTGTCACGCTTGATCTAAAGTGACGGTCTGCTGGACTTCTGTTTGTGTGAGTCTCTGATTCCTCCAGCATATTCAAAAAATTTAAAACATACATAATTTTGTCCAATCGTTCTTGGGGAGACAAGCCAATACTCCCCCTCTTTTGTTTTTTAAGTAAATTTTTTATATTTTGGTGGGCACGTTCTACAATACCCTGTCCTGTGGGATTGTGAGGAATCCCGGTGGTATGGTGCACTCCCCACTGTTCAAAGAACTTCTTTGTGTCTGCAGACACGTAGGAGGGTCCGTTGTCTGTTTTTACTTGTTTTGGGACACCCATCCTTGCGAATGCAGACAAAAAGTGTCTCTTCACATCACGGCTCTTCTCACCAGAATGTGCGGTGGCCACTATCATTTTTGAATATGTGTCAATAGACACATGCACGTACTTCAATTTGCCGAATTCTGGTACGTGCGTAACATCTGATTGCCAAATTTCCAACGCCGAGAGTCCCCTTGGGTTGACTCCCTCCGGTGCAACCGGCGTGATAATTTGACAATCAGGGCAAGTCTTTAAAATTTCTCTTGCCTGTGATAATTTGAGGCCGAATTGTTTCTGTAACGATCGAGCATTCTGATGGAAGAACTCGTGAGAGATCTTCGCTTGTTGAAATAAATTGGGAGTGACAGTCATACCTGCTAGATGGTCAGCAAGTCGGTTTCCCTCCGCCACAGGACCTGGTAGGGTAGTATGCGACCTGGTGTGGACAACGTAAAATCCGAATTCTCTGCTTTGAATGAGAAATAATAATTTAGTAAGCAGTTCAAATAAATTCCGATTTGCAACTTCTTTTAGATACGAATTTTCAATTCGTTTGACCACACCACATACATAAGCCGAATCAGTGACCAGATTGATAGGTTCACCACTAAAAATTTAGAACGCGCGTACAACTGCTGAAAGCTCCACGATTTGTGGAGAACCTTGAACTCGGTGAATATCTTGTAGCCAATTACCACTTTCGTTCCAAATTACGACTGCATTTCTGGTTCTCCCAGACCCATCGGTAAAAACTGTTTTTGCATTTTTAATTGGTAAGTCAGATTGAACGATTTTTAGCTTTAATGGAATTTGAATTAATCTTTGTATAAAAGGGCACGCCGGGAGGTGAAACCGAATTTCTCCCGGGTAGCCTTTGATGGCTATCTGAAAATCGATAGAGGTTTGCAGCAGTTGCTCTAGGTGTTCAGAGGTTAGTGGGAGATAGAT
>NW_016690183.1:2542922-2758391 GCF_001604755.1 Lepidothrix coronata
TTCTATCTAGAATTCTTGGACCCAATCTGATTTGCTCCTCCCTGCTAGAGAAGTCTCCATCGCCATACAACATGTCTATTGCTTGCCTAGGAGTAGGCCCACTTCTCCCCGCCCGGTCATTTACGTAAGTAACAATGTTTTTCTTCCACTCCGTCTCGAAAGCCGAGACTTGGACTGTGGTTAACAACCCCCCAATCACTGCCCTGATATCAAAAGGGATTAGGGTGTATGCTAGAAAGAACGACTCAATCAACCCTACGGTGAAGGGAGCGCCCAAACCATACTCTACAATGGCCTTTTTTATGTCTTTTAGCATCGGATAAGAAATGGGCCTCCACTCGGGCTCCCTCCCTTCGTCATAATAAACAGGAAAAGCTTTTAAAAATTCAATGTCCTGGGCACCCGCAGCTTCTTCCCGGAAGGCCTTCCACACGTCCGGCCTTCGCCTTTCCGGGGGGTGCGGCACCCAGTCACAGTCTAGATTGGGGCAGCGGCAGGCGGGGTAGGCCTCGGTGTTATGGGCGCGGCCATCTTGGCGGATGTTGGGCGTGGCCTTTGCCCTGGCCCCACCCACAGCTCCCCGTGGCCTCTGTGCGGGTGACGTGTCAAGTTAAGCATAATAGTTAAGAATATTAATTTTTTTAATAGTATGTAACACCATTGGCATGCCTGCAGTCCGCCAGGCTCTGAGACAGCCCTGGCCCACTCCACGCCGCGGCCCACCGAGCTCTGGGACCCCAGCCCCTGGGCGCGGCCGCCGGCTGCCCCCGCCCTGGCCCCGGTGGGAGAAAGGAGAGAAAGAGGCGGAGCCTCGCCAGCAAGTGCTGCGCCTCCATGGGAGAGGAATGGGGACCTTCAGAGCACGCAGAAGTTTGCCATTCCAGGTTTGGGGAAGTGGAAGGGTGTCAAGCGGGCCGTGGGGGTCCTCAGACTGGCAGGAATGCGAGCGGGGCAATTCTGTATGAAACATTGAAGGTGAGCAGTCTGCCTGTAGATATGCGGCAACACAGTGGGGTAAGGATAAGGTTAGGGTGGATAATGGGTTCTTTTAGAATGTTGGGGGTCCTGGCCGGGCTGAGGCCTTGTAAGGCTCCCCAGCCTCGGATGGGTACGGGGGCCAGAACAGTTTGTCTGTTTGTTTGGTTTTGGCTCACCTGCGGCTACTGCCCAGGTTCAGCATGTTCTGGATAAAATTGCTTTGCTCTGTTACACCCTGACAGGGTGGTCAGGACAAAGAGTTGCTCCTGGGTATTTCCTGGAAATTGTATATAGATAGGTGATAGCAAAGTAGGATATGTCCAAATCATTCTAATAGGAATGAAGCCTGTGTACCCCTATGTGGTTGCGAGCTATGCTGGCGATGGTACATGCCTTCAGTAGGGTCGTCCATGCCAGACAGGTCAAAACCATAGGACCAGATACACTACATTCTTGAGCAGGAGGAGCTCGTTAGCCTTCTGGCAGTCATCCTAGGAGAAGGACAACTCTAATCCCAAACCCGGGCAGATGGAGCTCGCTTAGCCCTGTAAGGTCATCCATCTAAGAGAAGGTCACTCTAATTAAACCCATGTCCTGAGGACCTCGCTGCCACCATCCAAGCTTGCTTGACCCTGGTAGATGAACCTTAGGATTAAAGGGTGGGTTCAGTTCTGCCCATACTGCATCTCACCTAAAGAATCCATTGCACAGGCTTGAAGGCTTTACCCACATGCAAAAAGTCCTGTAGCAATGGACAAAGGTCGAAACAGCAGGTGAAAGGTGCACTGGAAGCCGCAGACCCAACCCTGCATACAGGTGGTTCAGGATTTTGGTCATTTGAGACTGACTGGAGATGACAGTCTCTTGGGGCAGCACCCTGAACGACCAAGCAGCCTTTTCAAGGACAGCACTGCTTGTTCCACTCGGAGAGGGGACTAGAAAAGGTGGCCTAAACAAAGCTCATCTCCACCTTCACCCGGTTGGTTAACTGCAGGCCAATGGGCATCTTCTTCCAATGCGGTCGCACAAAGATCAAAAGACAAAGGCATGCACCTGCCTCCAAAGGTGTACCTAAATTAACTCTAGCATGTTGGAACATCAGAACCATACTCGATTCTGCGGATAGTGGACATCCTGAGCATCATTCTGCCCTAACTGCCCATGAACTGTCACGTCTCAACATCAACATTGCTGCTCTCAGTGAAGTTCACCTTCACAAGGAAGGCAGCCTCAGAGAACATGGTGCCGGTTACACACTCTTTTGGTCAGGTAAGCCCAGAACCGAAAAACATCTCTCAGGAGTCGGCTTCATGATCAAAAACTCTACTGTTCCTAAACTTGAAAATCTGCTGACAGGTCACTCTGACCGCATTATCTCCCTACGCCTTCCACTAAACAACAAGCAACATGTTGTCCTCTTTAGTATATATGCCCCAACTCTCCAAGCTGACCCTGCGGAAAAAGATAAATTTTACACTTACCTGCGCCACCTTACCCAAAAGGTGCCTGCAGATGATAAGATCATTATCCTTGGTGATTTCAATGCCAGAGTAGGAAAGAATTTTGAAACCTGGAAAGGAATATTAGGCAAGCATGGTGTTGGAAACTGCAATGATAATGGTCGACTTCTGCTAGAATTCTGTGCGGAGCAACAGCTCACCATCACTAACACTATCTTTCAGCAGAAAGATAGTCTGAAGACAACCTGGATGCATCCCAGATCTAAGCATTGGCACCTTACTGATTATGTCTTGGTGTGACGGAGGGATGTCCGCGATGTCCATCACACCCGCGTGATGCCCAGTGCAGAATGCCAAACAGACCATCGACTTGTGCGCTGTAAACTCAACTTCAATCTCAAATTCAAACCTAAAAGGGGCAGTATCCCAAGGAGAAGACTCCAAGTTAACAATCTCCAATCAGCCATAGTGAGAAACAAATTCCAGGCAGACCTTCAAACTAGGCTCGAAAACCATTCCATAGATTCTGCAGACTCCTCTCCTAAAACAATTTGGCACCATATTAAAAACAGCATCCTGCAATCCTCTGAAGAATCCTTAGGGTTCTCCCTCAAGAAGAACAAGGACTGGTTTGATGAAAACAATCAAGAAATCCAGGAATTGTTGAGGAAGAAGAGAACCGCTCACCAAGCACACCTTGCACTGCCATCCTGTCACGCAACAAAAATGGCCTTTCGTCTTCCATGCAACAAACTCCAACAGAAACTCCGTGACATCCAGAACAAGTGGTGGATCAATCTACCTGAAAAAACTCGATTATGTGCAGATACGGGTGATCACGGGGGATTCTATGAGGCCCTGAAAACAGCATACAGGCCTACATACCAAGTCCAAAGACCTCTACTCAGCGCTGATGGTCAAACGCTTCTAACAGATAAAACCTCCATTCTGAATTGATGGTCTGAACACTTTCAGACTCTTTTCTATATCAACAATGGAGTCCAAAACTCAGCAATTCAATCCATCACACAACAACCGGTGAAGTACGAATTGGATACTGCCCCCACTTTAGGAGAAACCCTCAAGGCCATACAGCAGGTGAAAATCAGTAAGGCAGCTGGGGTTGATGGAATTCCATCTGAAGTCTGGAAACATGGGGGCCTTGCACTCCATGCTAAATTTCACAAGTTTGTGGTGCACTGTTGGGAACTAGGTGAACTACCATCAGACTTTCAAGATGCAGTCATCATCACTTTGTATAAGAAGAAAGGAATTAAATCAGACTGCTCAGATTACCGTTGTATTACTCTGCTCTCCATTGCTGGTAAAATTCTAGCAGGAATACTCTTGAACAGACTAATACCCGCTATAGCAGAAGGATTCTACCTGAAAGTCAGTGTGGTTTCAGAGCAACAGGAGCACCACAGACATGGTATTTTTTCTCAGACAACTGCAAGAGAAGTGTAGGGAACAGAACAGGTCTCTATGTAACCTTTGTCTACCTCAACAAGGCTTTCGATACTGTGAGCAGAAAAGGTCTATGGGAGATTTTGGAATGTTTAGGTTGTCTCCCCAAGTTCCTTAAAATGATCATCTCACTCCATGAGGTTCAGCACAGCCAAGTCAGATATGGCAATGCACTTTCTGAGCCCTTTCTAATAACTAATGGTGTGAAACAAGGCTGCATTCTTGCACCAAACCTATTCACAATCTTTTTCAGCATGATGCTCCAAAGAGCCATGGCAGACCTCGATGATCAGGACGGTATCTACATTTGATACTGTACTGATGGAAGCCTATTCAACCTAAGGCGTCTGAAGGCCCACACTAAGACCTTAAACCATCTTGTTGTCTTGCTTCATGCTGATGACACTGCCCTTGTTGCCCACACAGAAGCAGTTCTGCAGCGTTTAACATCCTGCTTTGCAGACGCTGCTGAGTTCTTTGGGCTGGAAGTCAGCTTAAAAAAGACAGTTCTCCATCAACCATCATCTCAGGAAGTCTGCCATCATCCCCGTATCTCTACTGGCCAATCAGAGCTCAAATCAGTTCAGCAGTTTAATTACCTAGGTAGCCTCATCTCCTCGGATGGTAAGATTGACGGAGAGATAGACAACAGGTTAGCAAAGGCATATAGAGCTTTTGGAAAGCTTCATAAAAGAGTTTGGCGAAATAAACACCTGAAGAAAAGTACAAAGATCAGTGTTTACAGAACCATAGTGCTGTCTACTCTTTTATATGGATCTGAATCATGGGTCATCTACTGCCACCACCTGCGTCTCCTAGAATGTTTCCATCAATGGATTTCTGTCTCCACACAATCCTAAACATCCACTGGTCAGATTATGTGACCAATACATCTGTTCTAGAACAAGCAGCATTCACAAGTATTGAGGCCATGTTGCTGAGAACACAGCTGTGTTGGGCAGGGCACGTCTCCAGGATGAAGGACCACTGCCTCCCTAAGATCTTGCTTTATGGTGAACTTGCCACCGGCTGCAGCAAGAGAGAAGCCCCAAAGAGAAGATACAAGGACTCCCTGAAACAACATCTCAGCCTTGGCCATATTGATCAACATAACTGGTCTGCTCTGGCATCCAATCAAGAGGTCTGGAGACACACTATGTGTAACGCTGCTGATGCTTTTGAGAAAGCACACAGGATCACCCTTGAGGAGAAAAGACAATGCAGAAAGAATTGTGCCTTGCAGAATTTACCACCTAAGGAGTCTTTCTGCTGTGCCTTTTGCAACCGGACATCGCTATCTCGTATTGGTCTTTTTAGCCACCAACGCGCTTGTAACAAATGTGGGTAGAGCCCTCCCCAAATCTTTGTTCGCAAAGCCTAGCCATGATGATGATGATGATGATGATGATGTAACACCATTAATTTCAGAGCCTAGGATGTATAGCAAACTATACAATTCAATCTCTGTGAAACCTCTTCCAGTAAGTTTCTGGGGTGATAAGAGACAGAACCTGGGATAACAAGTTGAATTAGATTCTACTTCCAAGTTTACCCTTTGAATGCCTGCAGTTTAGACATGGTGGAGGGCTATTTCCTAACCCATGAATAGAAGCAATGATATTGCCTGTCAAAACAGATTATGAAAGTACTGCATTACATAAATGATTATTAATATGGGTACAGCTCAAAGCAAGTAGGAAAATAGGCCTTTTGCTACTATTCTTATTGTCGACTTCAATGGCCATTAACTCCAATGCTTCCAAGTGCTCAGGTATTCCAAACAACATGAAGAACACTGGTTCTGAGCATTAGATTATGACATTCATGAGCATTAGGTTCCGACAGCAGCAAGGACATCTCTCAGCCATATCTTGGTCCTGTGACAAGCACGAGTCTCTGAGCCCACAGGTGGTTCAGCAAGCAGTCTGCAAGCAAAAGCCTTCAAAGCAAGGGATCAGGAGGTTGGTTTGCCTGATCTGCAGCCCTAATTCATCTCAGATAATACTGGGGACCTTGAATGTTTAACTTTTTTGTTCAGTGACAGACTGGCTACTTGATCACTGATGTCCTCTATTCCAAGATGGTTGCTACCTAGAAATGCAGATATTCCTCTTGAGTCTCAGTAGTCTGAAGTAAATGTAGATTTGCTTGAGTAGTAAAGAGCTTGGCTCCAGTCATTAACCTCTGCCTTATGTTTGCCTTCTGTGCTACTGTGGAACTGATAAGCTTCCGGTTGTTGTGCAGTAGCATGGCCCTCTCTCTCTCTCTGCCTCTCTCCTGTTTCTACAGCTGGAGGGAAGGTACAAAGCTGTGCAGCTGTGTGCTGTGTCTGTCTGGGATAAAGTTAGCTCTTGTCACATCAACCCATATAGTGCAGTGCTTTGAGCTTCTGACTAGAACAGTAATGAACACACACCAATGTTCTAGCTGTTGATAAGCCTTGTTTGCACAGCATCAAGGCCTTTTCTTTCTTCCATTCTACCCATATGGGTGTGGGCTGGAGGTCCATAAGAGTCTGGAAGGGCACGCAGCTGACGCAGACTGACCAAAACAATATTTTATAGCGTATCAGCAATTTCATTTCAGCAATGAAAAGTCAATGAAAGGAGGAGGAAGGGGTAATGATCAGTGTTATGGTGCCAGTCTTCCCAAGCAACCTTTATGTATGTTGAGGCCTAGCTTCTCAGGAAGCAGCCAGACATCTATCCGTTAATGGGATTAGCAAATGAACTCCCTATTTTGCCTTCTCTATGTGTGCAGCTTTGTTTAGTTTCTTAAACTGCCTATCCAAGACCACAAGTTTTCTCACTTTTGTGCTTCCAATTCTCTTTTCAGTGTCACTGTGGGAGAGTGAGTGTGTGAGTGAATGTGTGTTGGGGGACATAGCGGCTGGATGGAATCATCCCACTACAACCTGATAGAATACATTATGAATATATACTTCCATACACACATCCTGCCTCTTCAGCCCACCTCATTTCTTAAGGTTCAGCTCTTCAAATAGCCCCTTCTATTCATGTGGCACATAGATACAGTGCAAGAGGAGAAATCAACCTATGGAATTCAGATCAGGGAAGCTTTCCATTCCATTCTGAAGTAATATACATGCAACCAACTCTTCTTCACTTGAAGAATCAACTCAAACAGCAGATTAGTTCTAATATCAGTAAATGAACTTGGCAGACAAGCAGTAACTGAGTTGCAGACTTACTAAATCTTTGCTTAGTGACTTATTTCTCGCACAAGGGGAAAAAAACTCATGACTTTGAATTCTGTCCAATAAATCTTCTGATTCTATCTGTCTAAACCTTACTAATCTCTCTGTCACCATCCATCTACCATCATCTACTTGTGTAGTTGCATATTTTTTTGGCTTAGTATAGCTTTAAGAGTATGATTGTTAAAAACTCACTTCACTCAGTCATTATATTTATTCTTAAAATGGAAGAATAGTTCTTAAACAGGAAGCCTCCTGAAACAGGGTCTCGCTTCACACTAACTGCTGTATAGGCCCTGGTACAAGGATGAAATTTATGGGAAGGAGTTTTACTAGAAGCAACAGTAAAAATATTGGCAGAAGAAAGTGTGATGCCAAACTACTTTTTATAAGATAATGATAAATTAATTACAGGAAGATTTCTTCAAGACAAAAATACCCTTATATAATTTTTATTACTGCATGTAGTCTTTGTAAAAAGTTGTTATAAATTCTTCCACTTACTATAGTAGTGGTGATCTAGATTTCCTATTTTTTAAAATAGTGTATTGATTTTGCATGGGATAGAGTTAACTTTCTTCCTGGTAGTTTTTATGGTGTTAAGTTTGGGATTTGTTACCAAAACAGTGTTGATAATACACTGATTGCTGAGCACTGCTTGTGTAGCATTGAGGCCTTTTTTGTTTCTCATGTTGCCCTCCAGTGTCTAGGCTGGGGGAGGGAAAGGAGTTGGTAGGGGCCACAGCCAAGATAGTTTACCCAAATTAATGAAAGAGGTATTTCATGCCATAAGATGTTGTGCTCAGTGATAACAGCTGGGGGGAAGAGGGATGAAGGGGTGACATTTGAAGAGATTGTGTTTTTCTTCTCAGGTAACCATTATGCTTGATGGAGCCCTGCTTTTCTCTCCCATTCCGCTGCAGGGGAATGAATGAGCAGCTGTGTGCTGCTGAGCTACCTACTAGGGTAAACCCACAACAAATAATGATGTTTTATAGGTATGATGCCCACATCATCCCCAAAAGCTGAAGAATTTAAGCCAAAGTGTCTCTTTTTCTTAACCCCTACTGACTTCTGCATTTCCACATGACCTGAGAATTTAACTACAGACTAAAAAATTTAGAAAGCAGGTCTCAACTGTAATACTTTTTTTTCTCTTTCTTGCATTATGGCCAGAGAGATAACATAATCTCCTTTAATGGGGTCATTCTCCTAATACACCAAAGTATCATAGCACACATTTTTGCCACATCAGTTTAGCGGAAGTTCCTGTTAAGTTGATAGTCTCTATGTCCTTAGCAAAGAATTTTCCAGGATAATATCTCTCAGGCTTTACGTATACATATACTGCTTTGTATAAACTACATCACATTTGAATGTATACTTTACTACATTTGAATACAATTTTTCTATAATGTGCATTTTTACCTGATCATAAAAAAAACCCAGACGACTTTTGTAAACCAACCTACAAATTCTAAACAAAACTTACAAATTTCAAAGAAAGATCAAAGAATTTAGAACATTCATTTTTTTTTACAAAACATGTTAATTTACCATCAGTTATATTCCTTTTGACTTTTACATGAATAGTATATCATCCTGTTTGTTGTTTTACTTGGCTAACAACCCTGTTGAAATCAGATAATTTACTAAAATCCAAAGAGTTCTATTTATTTATTGCTGAGACAAAGAGTGACATAGGTTGAGGAGAACTACTAAAACGAGTAACAGCTTCTGCTCATGACTGAAACACGAGAGATGGGTAAGAAGGTCAAGCCATTTTTTATTTCTTGGATGGATCTATACGGGTAAAACTGATATCAGAGTGTAGAAATATAAGAATGAAATTTCAGGAATAGTTATCTGAACTTTATTATGGGAGAAATTGTAATCTCTCCTTCCTCAAATAGCAAACCCACCTCTAACTTATCTGGTAAAAAATCAGAGGGTAATCCAATAGTTTCACTGAATGGCAATGGCGACTCAAAGCACACCTGCTTTTCAAATATGTTTTTGGTTATGCTAATACAGACATTAAAAACCCTTGATCAGTTCCTTGATCTATCTGACCACACAGTTCTATAAAAATTAAATCACCACAACTGGGAGGGTGTAAAGAAGCCTGGGAATGGAAAAAAGGCAGAACTGTTTGAAGAGGTCTTGACTCCAAGAAAAGCATCCTCTGTCATGGAATTCAACAAGACCAATGGGAATCAGTGAACTTTTTTCCCCCCAATTGAATCCAGAGTTGATTTCAATTAGAATTCATAGCCCATCTCATTAGTGTTATCATCACTGCAAAATCATATTACAAAGGCCAGCATAAGTTGTTCAAACTAAGATTCAAAGTTTTCCATAATTTCAAGAAGGCGACTGTAATTAGAGCTTATTTCTTCGAGGCTGTTAGATTAAGTTACACGTTCACATTCCTTTTAAAGTTGGTGGAAGTTTCTAGATTGAAAAGAGATATTAGATGCAATGGTAACAAAGCAACATTAACTGTAGTTAGATAAGAGGAGTAAACATGAAGTAAAAAGAGTAAACATACGACCTGGTTATTTTGTCATATATTTTCATTTTTTGCTGTCAACCCAAAATTTAGAAGAATTTCCCTGTGGCAGAGCTTCCCTTTTGGCAGAATCTATTCTGCATTTATAATATTAATTCCTTAAAAACATAGAACAAGCCTCCCCGAAAAAGTTGTTATTGAAAATTTTCTGGCTAAGTAAAGACACTGACATTACATGTTATTTTCACAAGTTTATAATCTTCAGGCTATAAAAAGTAGAATATATTAGCCATTTATTCAGTACCACAGGTCAAAAAAGCTCCAATTCAAAATAGTTTATTAAGAAAGAATTAATGGTGAGAAAATAAAGCCAACCATTTTCAGAAGGAGCCTAACAATAATCTTCTCTGTTTAGAAAAATAAGAATATAAAGTAATGTAAAAACCCTCCTACCCTTCTGTCAATTCCTTTTGCAAGTAAAATCAGACACTGAAGACAATTTGGATGCCTTTTTTTTTTTTTTTTTAGTTTATAAACTGTTATGGGCTTTATTTGTTGTTTGTTGGTTTGGTTTTTGATTGGAAGACTTTATCAGTATTTAAAGGAAACGAAAATAAGTGACTTAAGCTACCATTAGGTAAAAGCTAGCACTCATACAATTAGTTATTGAAGTGTTTATCTTTTAATTAGCGCTTGTGAACTTCAGTATAGACAATGGATGTGTATTCACCTTTTGTGATAGACCACTAGCTAAAAGGTTTATCCTATGAAGCCATATGTACTGTGAGCACAAGAAAAATCTTGGCTTTGTTCGTCTCCACCTTTTAAGGTCATATGGCATTCCCTTTCGTAAAGTCCCTGTGNTGTGAGCACAAGAAAAATCTTGGCTTTGTTCGTCTCCACCTTTTAAGGTCATATGGCATTCCCTTTCGTAAAGTCCCTGTGGCTACAGTCAACATCACTGTAACTTATTTACTACTGATAGTTAGCATCTCTGCTACACTAGTCATCTTGGAAAATATTACTTCAGTGTCCATGAAGTTGTTCACTGAACACCTATACCTTTTTTAGCAGCTTAGGCGTGTGACATTAATACATGATCCAATCTGGGTTATGGTATTCCATGGGCTGGATTGTGAATATATGATATTTAGAGGTCAAAGCAAGAGAAATAAAGAAATATTGGCTATTTATATAGGAAGTAAAATCATTCAGTAGAGGGTAGCAGGCTTTTCTCTTTTCCTATCTTTTTTTAAAAAAAAAGAGAAAAAGGCAAGTAAAAATTTCCCTGTTTGTTTATGATTTTAAGAATCACAAATACAGCTTTCTTTTGCAACAAATCTTTTGTCACCTATTCATTAAAGTGATAAATTGAGCTTTTTGTAGTGTCAGAGTGTTGCAGAATAACTGAAGTTTAGCAATTGGAAGTAGAATGGCTTAGTAAGAGAGTAGACCTAGAAAGCAACGCTCTACAGTAGTAAGTTAGCAACCTTGTTTGTGAGCATGGAGTGCTGTGCTGAAGAAGTGGAAACAATAATCAAAGGATTTAGTCAAGCATGTATATAACGATTTGTTACCTTGGATGTAGTAAGAGTCTGTTAAACAGTTTCTAAGAGTAAGACAACTTAAGCAGATTTATGATTAGAGTAGATGATTATTAATTGTTATCAGTATGAAATAAGAGCTTGTTTGTAACTGCACCTGGTTTGCTGTAGAAACTGTAACTATGCTGCCGTAGAAACTGCATGTAAACTTGTTTGTGTATAAAAGCTTAACTGAGAATGAGGGTCTTTGGAATCCTGCTTTGGAGCGCTAGCCCACAGGTTCCCGGGCCCTGAATAAAGCACCGCATAAACCGGCATTCAGTTGGTTTGTGTCTTTGTTTACGGGCAACAAGAGGTATTAACTATAAAATAAAATTCTAACACTAGCGATCTCACGTCAATTGTTACATCTTATGGAGATATTCCCTAATTAGGAATGAGTTAACTGAAAATATGGTTGTGTTGAGCTATGTATTTTCTGGAATTTTGGTTTTGATCAAACAATGTGACGATCAACTCTACGTCTCAATAAGAATTCAGAGCAGGTTTGTTAACCTACTATTTGATGACATTTTTCTGAAAAAATGAAGTGGAAGAATAATTAGTTTCAGTAGTGCTCACAGAAAGTGAAAAAATCAAATGACAATAAGTAACGAACTGTTGCAGAAAGCACTCAAAATCATGGAAACAATATATTGTTTGTTATATAATGTTTTGGAAATACTATTTCCCTGATAGACAGACCAATTTCACACCTAAAAGTTAGCATTAACAATTCTTTATTTACTTAATAGAAGATATCATTCATGTTGAGAGTATGGTACTTTTTTGGATGCGGTTCTCAGTTGAACCATTTTCAGAATAACTTAGTGCATGACACTGAGTAACTCAACAGTGCACACCAAAGCAAAAAGATGAGAAAGATCTTTTTTATTAGGGTAGACTAGCTGGGAATTGTTGCTGGAAGAGTAGCAAGAATTATGCATTTCCCTGTACGCAAAAGCAAAAAAAAAGTTACTTGTTTGAGCTTGGTAATGTTTGTAGGCAAGTTCTGGATGCATGCAGCAGTGTTCATCGCATCAAGTGACGATAGAGACAAAAAATGTGCATTGTATCAGTAAATTTGAAAGTATTTTGGCTTACTGTCCCTTTTCCCCATTTCCTATCCAAATCCACTACAAAGCCACTTATTTTGTTTTACAGTTACTTTTCCAAGTCTCGGGACATGTTTGCTCTAAGAAATAGGCATATCAGAAAGGGACAATAATATTCCTTAGATTTGGTGAAGCTACATTTTTCCTTACATGACTGGAGGCGAGTGACATGCTAGTGACTGCACTAGTGGTGTTTAGTGGTGTCTAGGGGTCCATACTGCATCCAGTCTTGCCTAATATCTTAATCAATGGATTGAATGAGATGATGAGGCAGCATGTACCCTCAGCTAGTCTACAGGTGATATAAAACTGGGAGTGGTGGTGATACATCAGAGAGTTGTGCTGCCATGAAGAGAGGCTGACAGTCTGCAGAGGTGAACTGACAGGACACTCATGAACCTCGACAAAGAGAAGTGCAAAGTCTTGCACCTAGAGAGGAAAAGCCCTCCTCACCAGTATATGCTGGAGGCCACCCATCTAGAAAGCAACTGGGCAGAAAAGGCCCTGGGGGTCCTGGTTGAACATCAGTCAGCAGCAAAGAAGGCTGGCAGTATCCTGGACTGCATTAGATGACATATTGCCAGCAGATCAAGAGAGGTGATCCAGTCCCTTTGCTCAGTACTGCTGAAGCCACACCTGGAATACTGTGTCCAGTCCTGGGCTCCCCAGTACAAGAGAGACATGGAAGTGTTGGACAAATTCCAGAAAAGAGTAACAACGATGTTCAGGACACTGAAGCATCTCACCTTTGAGGAAAAGCTGAAACATATGGGACTTCTGAGCCTGGAGGAGACAAGGTTCAGTGATAAGGTTACGAATTTCTCTAAACAACCTGAAGAGAGGCTATAAAGAAGATAAAAACAAATGCTTTTCAGTGGTGATAAGACTTGAGGCAATGAACAAAAAAGGAAACACAGGATGTTCCCTGTGAACATCAGGAAACATTTCTTGTCTATGAGGATGACTGAGCACTACTATGGGTTGCCCAGTGAGATTATGCAGTGTCCCTCTTTGGAGAACTTCAGGAGTTGTCTGGACATGTTTCTGGGACACTAACTCTCTGTGGTCCTGCTTGAGCAGGGATATTAAACCAGATGATGTGCAAAGGTCCTTTCTAACCTCAACCATTCTGTGATTCTGTGATTCTGTGATTCTGTGATTCTGTGATTCTGTGATTCTGTGATTCTGTGACTGTTTCTGTAGCAATAGGATATATAAATTCTATTACTCTCAAATAATTTTAGGTGATCAACAAAGTGGTTATTTGATATGGGATGTTTTTTCCTCTGCAAGGTGTTCTTGAAAATTAGAAATCTAAGAAAGAGATCTAGTAACTAGGTTAATTTTGTCTGAGGCTTTTAAAAAGGAGATAATCCATTTCTCTTCATTTAAACAACAAAATATCAGAAGACACTAAAATATCTGCTATTTCACTTATTTCTGGCAGATTTGTTAATATCCTTAACTACACAGGAAATTTCAAATGGCATCTTCTCCAAATATGTTTTTTCAGTTTTTACCACCTTACCAAAAAGACTGCTGAATGCATTGAAAAATTACCAGCTGCAATATATTCACTGTGATGCTATTTCAGTCCCTTAAAAATTTTTACTAGATTGCACAAAATACCAGCATTAAAAACAGACAGTTCAAAAATCTAAGCCTGCATTCTCAACCAGCCAGTATAAGTCATTCTTTATGGCCTGATTTTCTATAAAAATTTACAAGGCCTTATGGGTTGGAATTTGCTTGGTGATAGATAGTCTGATAGACTTCACAATAATACATTTGGAAAAGTAATTTTGTATCATGGCAGATAATGAAAAGTTTAGGATGTCTCAAATACCAGTAGCAATTGCTGGATAAAGATGTTATCTTCTATTTCTAGGATTTTCAGAAGATTGGCAGTTAAAGAGTTCCTCCTGCAGATATGATGAAAGAGAAAAAATAAGCTCAGTTCCAAGACAATCTCTCAAATTTTCTTCCTGAATAAACACAAATGTAAGCAAAATCAGTTAAGATTCAGGAGCGACTCAAGTAAAGTCACTGAGAAGTCCCATTACTTGAGAAAAGTCAATAATCTAGAATGGAAAAGAACATATGAATGAACATGATGAACACTTCATTTTTTTTCTTCGGGGCCTTCTTGGAAGATCCATAACATTTTGCCATGTATAAATAGAAGGGTTTTTTTACTTTTTTTTCAAAGCAATAAAAGTACACTGTATGTGAAAAGGCTGACATAGTAGAGGGGAAGTCTAGAAATTAGTCTGATTTTTTGCAACAAAATTATTATGCAGCTCTAATAAGTTGTTCTGGTTTTGGCAATTTTCTTCACAGTAGCTGATATGGGGCTGCATTTTGGACTTGTACTGAAAATAGTGTTGATAATATAGAGATGTTTTTTGTTATTGCTGAGCAGAGCTTGTACAGCATCAAGGCCTTTCCTGCTTCCTGTACTGCACCTCCAGCAAGGAGGCTGGGGCTGCTCAAAGAATGAGGAGGGGACACAGCCAGAACAGCTGACCCCAACTGATCAAAGAAATATTCCAGACCCTATGGCCTTGTGCTCAGTGTATAAAGCCAGGGGGAGAAGAAGGAAGTGGGATGTTTGGAGCAATGGCATGTGTCTTCCCAAGTCACTTTTTTGTGATGGAGCCCTGTTTTCCTTATTTTGCTTTTGTTGTACCTATTAAACTGTCTTTATCTCACCCCTGAGTTTTCACATTTTTGCTTTTCTGATTCTCTTCCCCACCCCACCATGGTGGAAGTGAGCAAGTGGCTGTGTGGGGCTTAGTTGGTGGCTGGGATTAAACCACAACATGAATGAAAAATACATATTGCACTTTTGCCTTTGACAATTATACTAGACCACCGATTTTAAAAAAAAAAAAAACAAAATGTCATCCTGGTA
The DNA here is from genome assembly GCF_001604755.1 of Lepidothrix coronata. NCBI lineage: Eukaryota > Metazoa > Chordata > Aves > Passeriformes > Pipridae > Lepidothrix > Lepidothrix coronata. Next base: position 2,558,169 of record NW_016690183.1, read on the forward strand.
CAGTCCTTTTCAGTAGCCATTTCTATAAGAAATGTAATGCATTTGTGATGAATCTTTCCATTCTACTGAGTAGTTACTAACATTTCTATGAGTACCACATCCACAATTCAAGGAAGAGGTCGTAGTAGAGTAGTCTAGAAAGGAAATATAGAAAGAAACAGAGATATGGTTTAATAAAAGGAAAGTCTAACTTACAAGAAGGGACTAAACTACTGGAGTTTTCAGCCAGAAAAGGAAATACCAGAAAGACATTATGACAGTTTTCATGGAACTAAAGGATTGATGAAGCTCCATCATCCTTTGGAGAATAGGTCAAATTATGGTTGTGGTAAAAGGAGATTATTCATAAAGTTTTATTTAGTACTAGTTTAGTGGGAAGCAGTGGACTAGTTTGCAGAGGAATTCTACACAATTGCGTCATAAGAGGCCTGGGCTTTTTCTTCCTCTCTCCAAGACTAGGCCAGACAAATAACTGCCAAAAAAAAAGAAGATACAGATGTGGTCCAGATGAAGTTTGGAAATCCCTTTTACTTTTTTTCCTTATGAATCTATACTTCTACTTCTACTTCTATGCTATGACGGAAAATCTGACAGAACTTTAAAAAAATGTGTTGCAGCACAAAAACTTCACTTTTCTTAGCGACCCAAAGTGAAACCTGTGTGGCAAAATACCTGTCACAAAACTTGTTGAAGATCAACCTTAAACACACTCACAAAAATGCATTCTTCTCCCTGGCAGCTAGAGCCTTGTGTCCTCCAAGTGGTTAAAGAATACTAATTCTGGCTGCCAGGAGTCTGCTTCGTTGTCTCTAAATGAATTCAACTATGAGTCAATATCTTCTCCGCTCTTGGAAGCAGAGGCATGGAAATAGTAGCTCTACACAGTTCAGTGTACAGGAAATCAAACAGGTTTAGGTTTTTATTTAGTTTTATTTTCCTTAATAACTTCAAAAACCGCCCACATTTCAATGAACGTGTACTAGGTGCGGTGTCTTTGTTTTGTTTTATGTGCAATTGCAATTCTTATGTACTCTCTGACATTGTCATGATAGAGCACTTTGTATAGGGCAGAAGCTTCAAGGTCCAGTCTCAAAACTGGTCATGCTTTCATTCACCATAGCATAGTTTTCTCCACACAAACTGTGAAACCACTGTGGTATGCAGAGATAGCATATTACTGAGAACAACTGTGAGACTACCATGGTAAATAGTGGTCATCTTGCTCCACATGCTTCTCTACTTGGTGGATTTTTTAAGAAGCTGAGAGCAGACATTCCCTGGTAATAAAAGTTTGTCACTGAAATTTAATTGATTGTGGCAAGGCTTTTGAAAGGTGTTTTTTTCTATGAAATATAAAAGTCACATCCAGTATGGACTGTTGTCATCTATTAGCTTGTCTGACATACTTTTTTTTTCCAATCTCAACGTGTAGTGAATGCTGAAACATGCTTAGAAGCAGAACATGGTAGAAAGGACAAGGCAAGAAGACTAGCAAGATGCTAGCTAGTATTTCATGAAGTAAACTTTAGAGACGTGGGCCTAGAAACTTCACATCCAGTTTTAAATAAATAAATAAACCATCATCTTCCTTATTCCAGATGAAGTCACAGAACTAATCTTTCCCAGGGACACAGAGCCACACCAGAATTATAGCAAGGCAAGAACAGCAGGGCAAGACTGAACACCAGACACTGACTAGTATGAGATGCTATCAAAGCCACTAATGTCACCTTTGCATTCCCAAAGACTTACCAATGGCTGCATCTTCTCTGCCACAACCTTAATGGCCAGCCAGCATGTCACAGACAACATCAAGCCACACAAAACTGCTAGAGATAGTACTTGACAGTCTAAGCATGTACATACATAACCATAGATAGCACTATGGAACACAAGCTCCAGCAGGACTTGCTTTAGCAGTACTAGGAGATGATATGACAGTATTACTTTTTATTCGATCTAGGCTACTCTAAACCTGGCTGATCCTACAGAGTCACTTTTTAGAACTGACTTTTTAGTAGAGTTTAGGTTGATGCTAATTGGTGCCATTCAAAAGTAAGAAAGAAATAATCCCTTTTTATAAAATGAAAAGATTCAAGGGAGAAAGTACTGAGTTTTTCCTTCTCACGTTGTAGATATAGAGAGCAAGCCTTGAAATGGACAAAAAAATTTGATCTTTTAGTAGCTGAATTCATTATCCTTGTTTCCAGCTATTTTTGATGTTTTTTTCTTTCTGAGCAGTGAACATTTGAAAAAGTTAGTCTGTTTCATCTTACACTATACACAGTTCTTGCACAGCTTTCACTACTCTATTAAAAACTATGGTGCTATGCTATGGGATTTATAAAAATATAGTCCAGCCATCACTGAGATCATTGTTCCCAGATTCTATTACTGGTTGGCAGGTGAGCAAAATACCTAATAAGAAACTAATATAAATTGGAAAGAATACCTAAAAGGCACTAGAAGTCTCAGTAAAGCTTTAAATATTATACAAAAGCTATGATCTGTAGGCTTTGCCTTCAACCAAAACCCACTCAAAGTGAAATAGGCTAAAAAAAAACCCCTCTGCAATAAATAGATACCTCTTAGAGATATTCTAGCCAGCAAACCTCCACCTTTGTGTTTTGAACAAAAGCTGGAGGAAAACTTTGAAAAATCCTCCATGAAAGATAGAAGAAAATGAAAGAGGATTTTTTTTTCTATCTCAGGAAGTTTTTCTAGTTTACCTAACAAAAGATCTTTTTTAATAGCAATGTCAGGTCAATTTAGCATCAGCACCAAGTTTTGGAAGTACATGTTCTGAAGTGTTCCTTCTCAATCCATTTCATACTATTCTCATAAGTACCTTGTCAGAGAAACATAAATGCCTTGCTTGATCTCAGCACAATGACAATGAACTTTTGGGAAAAGTTAGCATGCAGAGAAAATAAGCACATATATATTTATTTATATTTGCTATACATACAAAATATATATAGTAGAGATAACAGTAAAGCTTGATGCCCTTATGTTGTAGGGATCTCTATATTCTGCTGTAGATGACAGAAAACTCCTGGCATTTGAAATTTCAGGTTGCATAACAGTATTTTAAAATTAATCCAAGTTAGGTGAAGTACTGTATGATTAGGGAGTAGTTAAAGGCAAGAAGTGACTTTCTCAGGTACGAATTTGTTATTTTGCTATGAAGACAAGGTAAAAGTTCAGAAAGTTGGGAGCTAAATGGCAGATGAGATAGTAAAGTATGACGCTACTAGAGAAAGATAATTCTGACTTGATGTACCTACTTTCTTCAACATGACATTTATTTTCATACAGGAAACTAGAAAAAATAATCTGTCTGGACATGTACAAATGTTTCCTATCGTGTCAAGTGGAAAATTATTGTGGAATCTGGAAAGTGTGGGTATCAGAAGATGTATGAGATAAATGAGCAACTGGCTGAAGGGAGAGCCCAAAATGAGTTATACTGAAAAAGGAGTTTTGAGACTGTAAGGCATATATTCAATGAGTTTCACAAGAATACAGTTTGGGATTAATTTTATTTACACTTTCATTTAATGATATTGACCCACAAGTTGATATACTCTCATGATATTTGCCATTAATGTGAAATTGAGGAACTGTCAATACAAAGGAGTCTTGGAGAAAGCATAGCTGACCTTGAGGACTGGAGCCATGTAAGTGGGATGGATCTCTTTATTATGAAGCACAAGTTCACAACTTTTTGAAGAAATAATAAGCTGAGAGCACACAATCTGACAGCAGAAATTCAAAAAACCTATATATATATATGAACTTCTTTAATTAATTACAGGATGTGAATTGATAGCCATAACCATAAAAAGCTAAATATGATCTATAGCAAGGATCAATATCTAGTAGGCATAAGGAACTAAATGGACAAGTATAAGAGAGATATAAGTGAAAAAAAAATTAAAGAGAGCAAACAGAGAACTCTTTTCAAACCTTCTCTTAACATAAGAAATTCAGAACATCAAATGAAATTACCAACAGAAGTTCAATAAGAATATACATTTTCACAGTATGCATAATTAATGCTGTGGATTTTATTGCATGAATGAATTCTATGTGATGTTGTAGATGTCAAAAATATAAAAGGCATATAAAATAGTCAAATAGGATGCAGTATCCCAAGGAAAACTCCTTTATCTGTGCTCCTAAAGTCATATATTTTTCACACCTTTCCCAATGTTTATGTCCATAGCTCATTCCCATTCTATATTTTAAAATAAAATTCTGGGTATATTAGTTTCCATTTTTAATTTTTATATAGTTATAGCTGTATACACATATATGTATACATGTGTATATAATATATACGTTAATAATAATATATTAAAATATATTATAATATACTATTAATGGAATATTAAAATAAAATATCTGTACACTATTTCAAGAAGGAATTGAATAATTGCAGACATTGCAATCCAAAAATCTTAGCCACCATATTATGGGGGAAGTAGTCTACAAATAAATAGTATTACTTCTGCTAACCCTCATTACAATACAAAGCAAACTGCAGTAACCAATACAGGGAAGACAAATACACAAAGTAAAATAGCAGAACACTGAATTGAGTACCAGACTACTAAATGGAGTACTAGTACGTTAAGTAGCACGGGATATAATTTGCTATATACAATGTTATTTCCTTCTTCACCAGACAGAGTGTTTCAGCAAATGTCTTAAATGGTTTTTTAGGTTTTTTTTCTTTTCATGTATTCATCTAAGAGAGTCCAACCTTCTTATCCCACTCCTCTTTACAACACTGCTCTGTTATAGTTACTAGGTTTTGTGTAATACATAACAGCATTTTTCCAAATTAGCTCTCTAAATAATTTTGCACTACACTCACAGTACCTAGTTTAGCCTACCAAGACCAGAAAGTATAGTTCATGTTAGCAAGTAACAAGGTTCTGCTATCATAAAATTCACACAGCTTCCCCAAGCAAGTAGTGGGCCATACTTTACATGCTTTATAAACCTCACTCACTTCCATCCAAAATAAATCTTTTTTATTTAGTTAGATTTAAGAATGGTGCCAGTATTTAGTTGTGATTTATATACTTTAGTATCGAATTCTGCCTAGTCTTTCAAATTCTGCACCTGGTCCTAGTGCATACTGAGAGGAGTGAGGGGTTAAATTCCTCATTTTTTTTTCAGCCTTCTGGCTGCTTGTATATGTTAATTGGAGCATGAAACAGTGCAACCAAGAAGGGAAGGAGGGAGGCAGGGAGAAAGAAAAGTTTCCTAGCCACCTTCTAATTTGTCTGTTGGTCAATACCACACAGTCTAAATTTGGGGGCAATTCCTTTGCTGAATTCCAAGTTATATAACTACAAATGGTCACATAACAGATGCTCCATTTAAAGAGTCTATCAAACATCTATTTTTATCACAAGCATACACACAAAACAATTCTTAATACCATACAGTGATGACATTAAGGACAAAGGAAAGGAAAAAGTAATGAAGAGCACACCAATTCCTAGATGTCTGTAATAACAGTGATTTTATAAAATAAACCTCCTAAATGATCCTAAAGGCAACTACAGTCATTCTGGAGAAGAAGGTAGAAAGCAAACAAAAATAAAAAAGACTTATCAGTAATTCCTGCCGTAGCCCCATCCCACATATCCCCACAGCTCCACTCAAATAGTCCCATTTCCATGAAGAATGAGAAAAGTGCCTCAGAAAAAAGATATGTCCTACTAGATCCTTAAAACTCAAATTAATCCAGTAGTTCTTTTACAGAAATCAAGAACATTTTTGTCTTGCTATTCTAATGTGAAGCTTTTTGCCTGTGTGCATATTCTTCAAGGGGAATCAGAGTGCAAAGAACCGATCATTGCTATCATCAGTTATAGGACTCGAGGAAAGGGCGTGAAGCTGAGTTAGGGAAAGTTTAGGCTAGATATCAGGAAAAGGTTTTACACACAGAGAGTGCTTGGGCACTGGAACAGTCTCCCCAGGGCAGTGGTCACAGCACCAAGCCTGTCTGAGTTCAAGAAGCATTTAGACAATGCTCTCAGGCACATGGTGTGATTCTTGGGGTGTCCTTTGCAGGGTTGGGAGCTGGACTCCATGATCATGATGGTTCCCTTCCCACTCAGCATATTCTATGATTCTGTGATGATTCTTTCAGGAGTGCAAAGTGTTTCTATCTCAGCTTATAGAAGTATATACATAGCGACACTGTAGAAACTCATCTGCTTTAGGCAACAAATATCTCTGCTAAAGAAAAGTACATATTCATTTCCCTTTGTAGATAGGTTTCACTTTTCTTTTGTTGAGATAAAGGTTGTAAATTGAGAAAAATGATTTTTAAATACAAATGGTAACTGACACTTTTTTTTTTAGTTGTTTGCTTTGTTTTTACTGTTTCAGTGAGCATAAACCAGACATCAATAAACCAACAGGGATTTCTGCAGTATCTTCTATGGCTTTGTTTATCCAGCTCCATCTCTAATGGAGCTGTTATCCCCTACGTGCTTGGTACATACCACAGGCACAGGAAAGGTATTGCAATGTGCCTGACATCAAATTAACCAGAACCACAGCAAACAGTGGGAGACAGGGAGTCAAAGACAGGAAGAACATTAAAAATTCTTCTCAAAAGAATCTATATACTATACGTTTCCTCCCATCACATGGCCAAACAATCTTGTGCAATCCTCAGCCTCCTCTGTTTCCAAATTCACATTACACCAACATCTGTTGTCAGAATACTGAGTGAATTTAGACAGGATATCAATGAATGGATAGGCACTGTTGCAGTCTTTCCCTCTGAATATGATGCAGAACTTACCAGACTAATAGGATAAAACAACAGTTCTCCTAGTCCTTCAGTAAATTCAAGATTGCAAGGAGCTACATAACTTACTATTTTTAATTTCAAGATAATTAAAAATACTCCCCACGGTCTTAGCGTTCTGCAAGGTCTCCCATAGGAAAAATAAAATAACCTTCCTCCTTTTTAATTTTGAATTGTCAATTGTTACAGTACAGACATGGATCTAATACATCAAGTGAAATAACCAGGCCACCATTGAGGACACAATTGAGGTTACCATCCCTGTGGTTGACCTGTATTGTAAAAAGCCTCAGTCACAGTGACATTGTCCCACATCTCCATGACATACTATGTTTGCTTAGAAAGCAACTACTGATCCATGAGCAAACCATAAGTTTCACAGTGTGAAATAAGATATTAATTTTTTCAAACAGAAATCAAAGTTAGTCTTAGGAACAAGTAGAAAACAACACCATTCAAATTTTCCATATAGCCAAAACAAAGGCAGTTCAAACTGAGTGAAATATTCCTGAAGATTTTTTAATTTAGGAAAGCAATGAATGTAATCCAATGAATAAATATCTTTTCTGACTAATTTTAAGAACAATTGCACAATTATTAAGAAAAATAATACTTCTTCAAGAAGTATTCATGTCAAAGTAAACCAAGTATTTGCAGACACTTCTAGTTTTGTTTTAACTGTTCATGTTGTAAGCTTACATAGTATTCAAAATTTCACAGATATATTGAATAAAATTAAGTTTAAGTCAGACCTCTGAGGAACTCAGTTTGAAATACCCCCATTTGACTAGTAGGCTAATGTTAACTTCTCTGAGTGCTTCTCTCATTGACTATATACTCACTTTATCTGTTTTGTAGACTGCATTTCTGTAGAGATACATCTAAGATTATATTATGATAAGTAAAGATACAGTACTGCTTGACAATATCAGTCTGCCAAAGAAAATAATTAGTATAAATTAGAGCAATTAGACTAAAAGGTGGCATGCCATATATTATCTGTTTGAAAAACCAAACAACTATTCTGCTTTCTTATGTATTGCAAATTCATCTTGGGTTCTTACTAGAAATCAAACTTTGATTAAAATATTTGTGTTTTATCTTCCCTCCCTCCCTAATTCATGCTTTAGTTTAAACTATCTATACCTCTGAATTTTCCCCCATTCTCTCCTTTTTTACTCAAAGTTAGTTGCTAGTGTAGTGTAAATCATTTTAACTCTTCACATATATTTATTGAGATATCTCTGGTGATTCTAAGTTGTGTAAATCCTCCTCGATTTTATTTTCTTAACAGCTTGTTAGATTGGGGATAATGAATAAATGGAAACTATTTGGGAAGAGTTAACATATCTTCTCCTTCCTCAATTGTGGTGCAGATTCAGCTGCGACCTGCAAGAGGCCTTCTGTTGACCACTAGCTGTCAAATAATAGCTAAATAACTGTGAAATGTCACAAAGTATCTGACATGACTTAGGGTAGTGTGGTAATATGGATCAACTATTTTTTCAGACAGTTCTCATATAGCAGTACAGTGGCCTTTCACTTCACATATGGTCTCATATACTTAAAAACGAGCCTGTTTATGTAAGCCTACAGCACTTGAGTCAAGCTATATTGTGATAATATATGAATTTATTAGGCAGCAAACTGAGCATTCACAACAAGCATTGGAAAGTTCACATGATGCATGAGAAAGTTATGTATCTCTAGAGTGAAATTACAGTTGTAAAGAACAAATAATAAAAATACTGAATCTATTAGTATATTTCTGAAATACTAGTAGCAATTAAACCTTTTGATTAAGTCATCCACAATCCACGATATTCCAAAGGGATGTTACTCATACATATTCTTCTCAGGTTAATTGAATTGTGTAAATCTAATATTGCAGTTTTCACGACCAGAAAAATTATTAAACTACAATTTACCATATAATAATTAGGGGGAAAAAAAAAAGACACAGCAGCAATAAAAATTTCTAACAAATGGAGAATCATTTCTAGGAAAAAAAATAAAATTGACCAGATATCCAAATTATTCAAGTAAATAATATTGACTTAGAGGCCTTATTTTGGTGGCAACAGGATTAATATTAAAATTAGGATGTAAAATAATTCAGTTTTTATTAAATAAATTGAATTTGCTGCTCAGAAACAATTTCATTTTAAACATTTTCTGTAGAATAATGTCAAGATATTTTTTGTATCTTGGAAACATCATCTTGCTAAAACCTAAGTCATTCCCACCAGTCTGTACTAGACTATATTTAATGGTCTTCTATGACACTAAACAAACACTACACTAAAGAATCAGTGAACTGTAGATGTTACTGTAAAAATGACACATCCCTCACAAACCCTATATTTGGTGAATGTTTTCCATCTCAGTGGACAGGATACTTTTACTCTTCTGTGACCCTCTTATTCATAACAGATTGATGTAGACTAGAAAAGGGTTCACCGTGACAAAATTAAAGAAGGTACTGTGGATCCAAAATACCTGTCAGCAGTTCCTCTGGTGTATTTCCCTAGGCTGGAGTAAACCCAGACTCTTTTTTGAAGTCCCCGTCTTGTAGTGGCAGGGTACCTTTAGATTCACCTGATATAGTAGATTAACTGTGATATACTAGAGTAACTACCAAATGACTGTAATAGTCCATAAAGGGAAGCACGTGTGAGAATCTCTGAACAATGAGGAGTGAAGAAAAAATTACCTTTCTGCATGGCTAGGGGTTACCAGGTTACGCGTTAGGGCAAGGGGTTAGGGTTAGGGTTAGGAGTTACAGTTAGGGTTAGGGGTTAGGGTTAGGGTTAGGTTTAGGGTTAGGGGTAGGTTTAGGGTTAGGGGTAGGTTTAGGGTTAGGGGTAGGTTTAGGGTTAGGGGTAGGGTTAGGGTAGGGTTAGGGTTTACATTAGGATTAGGGTTAGGGTGCAGGTTAGGGTTAGGGTTCACGTTAGTGTTAGAGTTAGGGTTCGGGTTAGAGTTAGGGTTAGGGTTAGGTTTAGTGACCATTAGAGTTAGGGCTAGGGGTCATTAGGGTTAGGGTTAAGGTTAGGGTTAGGATTAGGACGTAGGGTTAGGGTTTGGGTTAAGGTTCAGGTTTAGGGTGAGGGTTTAGGGTAAGGGTTAGGGCTTAAGGTTATGGTTAGGGTTAGAGCGCCATTCGGGTTGGGGTTAGGGTTAGGGTTTGGGTTAGTGTTAGGTTTAGGGTTAGGATTAGGGTTAGGGTTAAGGGTTCGGGTTAGGGTTAGGGTTAGGTTTAGGGTTAGGGTTAGGGTTTAGGGTTCGGGTTAGGGTTAGGGTTAGGGTTAAGGATAGGTTTAGGTTTAGGGTTAGGGTTAGGGTTAGGGTTAGGGTTAAGGATAGGTTTAGGTTTAGGGTGTAGGGTTAGGGTTAGGGTTTAGGGTTAGGGTTTGGGTTAGGACGTGATTAGGATTAGGGTTAGAGTTAGGGTTAGAGTTAGGGGTAGGGTTAAAATTAGGGTCAGGGTTAGGCTTAAGGTTAGGGTTAGGTTTAGGTTTGGGGTTATGGTTATGGTTTGGGCACCATTAGGATTAGGGTTATGGTTATGATTACGGTTAGGTTTACATTTGTGGTGCCTTTAGAGTTAGGGTTAGTGGCCATTAGGGTTAGGGTTAGGGTTAGGTTTATGGTTAGGGTTATGGTTTAGGGTTAGGGTTAGTGTCAAAGTTAGGGTTAGGTTTAGGGTCCCATTAGGTTTAGGGTTAGGGTTAGGTTTAGTGTTAGGTTTACGGTTAGGTTTATGGTTAGGATTTGGGTTAGGTTTTAGGGTTAATTTTAGGGTTAGGATGCCATTTGTGTTAGGGTTAGGATTAGTATTAGGGTTAGGGTTAGGATTAGAGTTAGGTTTTAGGGTTATATTTAGAGTTAAGGTTAGGGGCATTAAGGTTAAGGTTAGGGTTAGGGTTGGGATTAGCGTTATAGTAAGGGTTAGGGTTAGGTTTAGTGCTAGGGTGTACGTTAGGGTTAGGGTTAATGGCCATTAACGTTAAGGCTAGGGTCAGGGACCATTAGGGTTGCGATTAGGGTTAGGGTTAGGGTTAGGGTTAAGGTTAGGGTTAGGGTTAGCGTTAGGGTTAGGGTAAGGGTTAGAGTTAGGGTTAAGGTTAGGTTTAGGGTTTAGGGTTAGGGTTAGAGTTAGGGTTTGGGTTAGGGTTAGTGTTAGTGTTAGGGTTCGGTTTAGGGTTAGACGCCATTAGGGTTTGTGTTAGAGTTAGGCTTAGGGTGAGGGTTTGCGTTATGATTAAGTTTTAGTGTTAGGGTAAGAATTAGATTTAGGTTTAGGGTTAGGGTTAGGGTTAGAGGCCATTAGGGTTTGGGTTAGGTTAGGGTTAGGGTTAGGTTTTAGGGTTAGGGTTAAGGTTAGCATTAGTGTTAGGCTTATGTTTTGGGCTAGGGTTTGGGAGGCATTAGGGTAAGGGTTAGGGTTAGGTTTAGGGTTATGGCTCCATTAGGGTTAGGGTTAAGATTATTTTTAGAGTTAGGTTTAGGGTTAGGGTTAGGGCCCATGAGGTTTAGGGTTAGGGGTTAGGGTTAGGGTTAGGTTTAGGGTTTAATGTTAGGGTTAGTGTTAGGGTTAGGGTTCGAGTTAGGTTTAGTTGCCATTAGGGTTAAGGCCAGGTTTAGGGGCCATTAGGGTTAGGGTTAGGGTTCATGTTTAGGGTTTGTGTTAGATTTAGGGTTTGGTTTAGGGTTTAGGGCTAGGATTAGGGTTAGGGTTGGAGTTTTGGCTAGGATTTAGGTTTAGGATTAGAGTTAGGTTTAGGATTAGGGTCAGGTTGCCATTAGGGTTAGGGTTAGTGTTAGTGTTAGGGTTCGGTTTAGGGTTAGGTTTAAGGTTAGGGTTAGGGTTTAGGTTTAGCGTGAAAGAATGAAGTCTCACAGAGCACCAAACAACTCTGGATATCAATCCCTACATCAGAATAAGTATCTAAGGGACTTGAAGAGGTCCTTCTGGACTCCAGAGAGTTTGTCTTTTCCTCCTCCCCTCCTCTGTTATACCACTTTTAGTAGAAATTTACTGAGTTCATATGAGTCTCCTTAGTACCTCAGAAGACTTCATCTGCCAGCAATCAATTTTTTAATAGTCTATCTAAATCACTTTAATGTGAGAGTGTCTATGTTGCAACAAATTTGGACTGAACTGTTTTCACAAGGTAGTTTTATATATTTGCATAATATTGGAAATTCCATCTAAAGGAATTTTGTCATAAATATAGGGAAACCTATATTATATATTGCCTTAATGCAACAGTATTTCTATCAAGTAATGAGAATAAATGTTCAAACAGCTACCTTCAAAATTTTACCCTTCATATAGAGGATACAAGAGCAAAGCAATGTCAGTTCATAATATAAAAAATGTTTCATCATTTAAATTTTAGCTTCACTTTGTAGATTATTCTTTGTAACAATAATTCTCTTTGATGTACTTAGCTAAACTTTGTCTCAAACTACATTGAAATTGAAAGAAGTATCCAAGTAAAGAAGTAGCCATAAAAGGAGGCAGTGCTAAAGAATAGATTACAGTCAAGGTCTAGGGCTTGGGAGAATATGTGATATTTAACTGGATTGTTTCTTGATAGCAAAGGTAACATGAGAGTCTGCGATCACACACTGGAGCGTGACATGCAATTGGATTCACTGTAATATCCTTCCATTCCGATATATCACAATTCCTACTTTAATCAGTCCACAACTTACTGTATAAGTGTATATTTTAAAATAGCTGCCTGCTCAACAAAATAGGGATTTGGGCCTAAGTGTTTTCTGTTTTGCTTCTTTTTTTCTGTTTTGGTTTTAAACTAGGTTATAGAGTTTTCAATAGTGCATGAGCTACCTAAGGGCTATGCTGCTATCAGTATTAGTGTGTTCTGCCAGTATAGAGTACAGCACAGGCTGACATGCCTTGCTACAACTTGCTTTTTGTATACACACACACACACACATACACACAGAGATATAAGTTACCACTTTATAACTCCCAGTCAAACACTGAAATTCTACCAGAGACCTCTAACAACCTTCTCTTTGCACCTTGCACTGCCATCCTGTCAAGTAAGAAAAGCAGCCTTTCATCTTGCATGCAGCAAGCTCCAACAGAAACTCCGTGACATCCAGAACAAGTGGTGGATCAGTCTAGCTGAAAAAACTCAATTATGCGCAGATACAGGTGACCACAGAGGATTCTATGAGGCCCTGAAAACAGCATACAGGCCTACATATCAGGTTCAAAGCCTGATGGTCAAATGCTTCTAACAGATAAAACCTCCATTCTGAATCGATGGTCTGAACACTTTCAGACTCTTTTCTATACCAACCGTGTAGTCCAAGACTCAGCAATTCAGTCCATCACACAACAACCGGTGAAATATGAATTGGATACTGCCCCCACTTTAGGAGAAACCCTCAAGGCCATACAGCAGGTGAAAATTGGCAAGGGAGCTGGGGTTGATGGAATTCCACCTGAAGTCTGGAAACATGGGGGCCTTGCACTCCATGCTAAATTTCACGAGTTTGTGGTGTGCTGTTGGGAACTAGGTGAACTACCATCAGACTTTCGAGGTGCAGTCATCATCACCTTGTATAAGAAGAAAGGTATTAAATCAGACTGTTCAAATTACCGTGGTATTACTCTGCTCTCCATTGCTGGCAAAATCCTGTCAAGAATACTCTTGAACAGACTAATACCCGCTATAGCAGAAGGAATTCTACCTGAAAGCCAATGTGGTTTCAGAGCCAACAGGAGTACCACAGGTGTTTGTTCTCAGACAACTGCAAGAGAAGTGCAGAGAACAGAACAAAGATCTCTATGTAACGTTTGTTGACCTCACTAAGGCTTTCAATACTGTGAGCAGGAAAGGTCTATGGCAGATTTTGGAACGCTTAGGTTGTCCCCCCAAGTTCCTTAAAACGATCATCTCACTCCATGAGGCTCAGCACAGCCAAGGCATATAGTGCTTTTGGAAAGCTTCATAAAAGAGTTTGGAGAAATAAACACTTGAAGAAAAGTACCAAGATCAGTGTTTACGGAGTGCTGTCTACTCCTTTAAATGGATCTGAATCATGGGTCATCTACTGCCACCACCTGTAACTCCTAGAACACTTCCATCAACCCTGTCTCCGTACAATCCTAAACATCCACTGGTCAGATTATGTGACTAATATGTCTGTTCTAGAACAGGTAGCAATCACAAGTATTGAGGCCATGTTGATGAGAACACAGCTGCATTGGGCAGGACATGTCTCCAGGATGAAGGACCACCGCCTCCCTAAGATCCTGCTCTATGGTGAACTTGCCACCGGCTGCCGCATGAGAGGAACCCTGAAGATACAAGGACTCCCTGAAACAACATCTCAGCCTTGGCCATATTGATCAACATAACTGGTCTACTCTGGCCTCCAATCGGGAGGTCTGGAGACACACCATCTATAACACTGCTGATGCTTTTGAGAAAGCACACAGGATCACTCTTGAGGAGAAAAGACAAAGCAGAAAGAATCGTGTCTTGCAGAATTTACCACCTAAGGAGTCTTTCTGCTGTGCCTTTTGCAACTGGACGTGTCTATCTCGTATTGGCCTTTTTAGCTGCCAGTGTGCTTGTAACAAATGTGGGTAGTACCCTTCCCAAATCTTCGTTCACGAAGCCTAGCCATGATGATGACTAGAGACCTCTAACAACCTTCTCTTTACCAACAACTCTGAAGACGTAAATAGAAAAGTAGTATATTTACCTGGATTAGTTCCAGGAATACTAGTACAAGGGTTTGCAAATGCTGAGTGAGGAGCCAACAAGGCTCTCCTGAACCTCAGGTTGACACCATGGTAGACATCTTTTTGAGGATCTTCTGATGCTGCAGCCACAACGTCTACAGTGGGTCTAAAACAACAGCTCCTGATTTCACTTCCTTCATAAGAAACACTTTTTCTTTTTTTTTTTTTTTTAGAGGCTGAATAACACTGAAAAATTAAAAAATACATTATAAGTAGATAGATTAAGTAATCACTCCAAAATTGTACTGTTGATCGGAACCAACTAACTGGTAGACATAGCCCTCATGATGGCCATCAGCTCCCTCAGAGAGAAGATAAGCTAAGCCACTGATCTACCGCATAGTCCTGTCTGACCTGATGTTCACCTGACTCCTCAATCTAGATTATAGATCAGCAGTAACCCTATAATCACAAGGGACAGTAGAAAATTGGTGTTTAGAAAGAAAAGGACCTTTCTTACCTTGCTTTTCTTATTTTTAGAAAGGCATGTTTTTGACCTCTTAGTATTGCAGAGAAATACTTCAAAATAGAACATGCACATATAAATCAGTCTCTATAAATAAACATAAACCCATAAATAAACAGGTTCCATTCTTCAAATTTTCTCATTTTCAACTGTGTCTTGGCTCAGTTAGCAGTATTAAATATAACAACACATCCACACAGGCTCATGTAAAGTGTCGACCTTACAATAGATTCCTTTCATCTTCTTCCTCAACTTTCCCAGTCCCACCTAATAGTCTGTGCCCACAGGTCCTCAGCATACCTCCAGCTCCTCATGGTCTTAGAGGTGAGCCGGTGCCTGGTCATTTTGGAGACTTTTTGGTTAAAAATTTACTAATAATTTCTCACTCTCTCACTGCAAAGTAGTCCATTCATCTTTCTATATGTAAGCAGCAGTAACTATTACAGCCTTCTTGCAGTAAAACTAGAACCCAAACCAAAGAAACCCATAGGTATGTCAGAAGAAAAAAATCTGTTTTGCTTCTTATTTATTTTAAGATTTATTTATTTGTTTGTTGAATGGAAAATACAGCTACATCCCTTTTTAAATCAAAATAGATCATATTGCTTCCACATGTATTTTGGCAGGTAATAAAAGATAATTACTTTCCAAGGAAAGACAAAACTGTATTAGACTGACAAGCCTTACTGCCTCCTGATGCAAATTTCTCAGAGTTCAAAAAAAGAACAAGGTTTTTGGCCAATCTACAAATTTCAGCATCTTGCAAAGAAACTTGCTTCAAGTTGCAATGACAAAGTGACCAACCACTGTCTCAAAACATCTCTAACAAAACTGCATATTCAAGCATTCATGTATATGCAAACTATTTTCAAGACAAGAGCATACGAATGCTTCAAAGTTATTTGTTATTTAAAGTCAATAAACTGTGTTTGCAGGGCTGGATCCACTGATAATAGGAGTTCCCAATTATAATGACTGTTGCACTTGTCATACTTACTGCATTTTGGTTCACATTTCAGAGAAGTCTCACACTGCATGGACTGATTTTTATTTATTTCTTTTTTTAATGAAACCAAATCAGAAGAGTCACTGCAGAAATGGACCTGCTTCAGTTGCCACCTTCAGTTTATTGGGCTATGACAGAGCTAGTTTGAGGTAAAACTCTAGCAGTGCATGTGGTCTGACCATCACACATTAGATGTTTTACTCTGCAGATATGCTTCAACTGGACATCACTCCTTACTAATGTAAACATAGCCAGAGAGTATAGAGGAAAACAAAAGAATGAATAGATGTGAGGTCCAGTAACTCTTACAGTATTCTGGTTCACAAATATATTATTTTGAAAGTTTATTTCTGTTGAATTGTCTTCTAAGGAGAAGATGTAGAAGAATTGGTAACTGCAGTCCATCTTTATTTTCCAAAGACAATAAATTCTTCATTTTTAGCTAAGCCTAAAAGCATTTCACAGTATTGAGTCAAAAGTAATGCCTTACAAAAAGCCTTTCCTTACACTAATGGAGAAATAAGGGGGTCTGTGCACTCTCTAATAAATTCAGCACTACTATAATTAAATAAAAATTTAGTAGTCAAAGCATGAAGTGGCCATCCAAAGACTTTTTATTATTTATTTATTTATTTCAAGCAGAAACACTCTTTCAGTTATCATGTCTATCTCCACATTCTCCTCAGCTTTTCCTTGAAAGTGAAAGTCTGGCCAGACAGCATGCCATTTGTTGAAAATTTTAGGTAGCCTAAATGTTTTGATAGTTCACTGTATTATCTCTTGATAATCTTCTTTCTATATGATCTGGTTTTTTAATTTTTTTTTAAATACTAGCAACATTTTAAAGCACACAAACAGATGGTTCTACTATTTATGTGTCATCTCTTGTGAGGATCAAACTGAAAGAGAGTAGGTTACGATTAGATATTAGGAAGAATCTCTTTGTTATGAGAGTGGTGGTGCACTGGAACAGGTTGCCAAGAGAAGTTGTGATGCCCCATCCTGGAAGTATTTAAAGCTAGATGGAGCTCTGAGCAACCTCCCACAGCAGGGAATTTGGAACTAGATCATCTTTAAGGTCTCTTCCAACCCAAACCGTTCTCTGAGTCTATGAGACAATGATATGTAGCACTTTTTTAAGGCCAAATAATATTTATACAAGTCTTATCCTTTTATAATTCTTTTCTTCATTTGTTATTCTTTGATGATTTGCACTATAGTAAATTTATACACTTATTCTTTAAAGTTGGTGACTGTGTTTCTTGTGCTGATCCTCAACTCCTGGCAAAACCCAGCCTGCTTAGAGTAAAAGCCACAAAAATAACAATTGTTTTCTTCGTCTATAAAGAACAAATATCCCTTTGAAAAGTGGCTAAAGGGAAGAAATATAACTTTAGACTGTCTATCATCTCCTGAAACATGTATTCAGCAATTCCCTGTCCTTCTATGGCAACATTTCTCAAATGTTTTCCTGAATGCCCTTAGCAATAAGAGTTTCAATTAGTCTGCTTTCTAACAGGCAGCTTCTCTGAAAATTCCACGTTGGCATAGAACTAAATTCCTTAGCATTCCTTGGAAACATCTAATAATCAGCATTGTTTGTTAGCAGGACAAGATATATTGTGAGAATAAAAAATGGTTTCCTCCTGCTGGCATGAGAAGGAGGGTATGAGAAAGAAAGGGGCAGAATTAATTCTTTTAACTTCATGAACATGATAATGGACTAGTTTCAAAGGATGGGAATAGATACCTTTCCAAACTTAATGTGTATCTCAACTAGTAATTACTTACACTATCTACCATATTGAACAATCTCATTTGTAAAGTTAACCTTCATTTACTCACCGGAGAACTGCATAGTGGTAGATTTTTAGCATACATATCTTTGGTACAGACAAGGTTTAGAAGGTCTCCATCTGCTTTCTTCTATTCAACCAATAGAAGGAAGAGGAAAACAACAATATTGCAATGTTAAGAGATTAAAAACTACTCTTAATTATTTATGTTATTCTTTCTAGCCATCAGCTAAAATTTTATTTGCCAGTCTCTTCCTGAGGGATCATGCCACTGCCTTTTCCTCTTGAAGTTTTTGGGGTTTTTTTGACTTTTACCTTTGGCTTACCTAAAGACGGACTGAAGTAAATCAACATTTGGGATATGCTTAAGAAGTACACATCTCTCTTCTCTTTCATAGACTAGTCTCTACATTAGATTTTATTCCTTGAAACTGTGCCTTTATAGTATTAGTAGTAGTACTACTACTACTAAAATTATTTCTCTGTGTTGGAGAAACACCAAGATTTTTATATTTTTTAAGGCCATGCAGTATAAAAAAAATCTGAACATTAAAAAAATATTGAAACAGGAAATACCATATGGTGTGAAATGGTTGTCAAGTTCTCTTTTAGTTACTGTACTCAAAGTGAAAACTAAGCCTTTTATTGAGTGACACAGAGTAGTGCTTTCCTCATCTGTGAATTCCTTTCAGGTCAATAACAAGGCAGAGTGCTGAAATGCAGATAATTCAACTTCTCCTCTTGTCTGAAAATGTTCTGCTCCATATTCACTCCAGTCATTAACTCCAACAGCACATCTTTCTGTTTTGCTCAGATGTCGGTGTGGTTGCATGACCAAGAGTCTGTGCATATCCACCCACCTCGGGCTGATTGATGCTGTCCCTTCTTACGCACTAGGTGACATGAGTTACACTGAGCATATGATGCATCAAATACTAACAATCCCATTATCCCTATTAAAACAAAATCATTCATTTCCACATCCCACCTATAACTGCAACATTATTGTACTCTTCTTTTAGAATGAAAAAAAACAACAAAACAAAACAAAAAATCCCAACACAATTTTTTAAGCAGCTTCCATGCAAAATATAATTTTATTCCTGCTTGCTGTTATTAACTGTTACATCAGACATAGCCGTCTCTCTATCTGCTGCACATTTTATTGCTATTAAAATCTATAAGAGAGTCATTCAGTGCCACTAAGGTCCTTACCTATTTTGTTCTCTCTCATCTTTTCCTGTTGAAATATGAAGATACTCCTCCCCACAAATAGGTAGGTGTAATAGTGAGAGTTCGGAAGGATGCCAAGATTGAAACCAAAACACCGTTGAAAGCTCAAAAAACTCCCAATATTTATTACCAAGAAGTGGCCAAGTAAACAGGAACCTGAGATACAGAGAAAAATGAGGGAGTACAGCACCCTACTCACTCAGGTGTCACTTACAAGGTTATCTAACCAACTCCAAATGCCAAAAATCCTCTGTAGCAGTTGTGTTCTTGGAGGGTCAGTAGGCTCACACATAGCGGGCGTCCCCACAGAAGGTAACGTGGTCCTTTGTGTGAAGAGAGAGCCCCCAGAATGAGCTATTTGCTTTTTATTCAATTAACTCGTGACATCTACCTGGGCAGGTGTAGTCAGCACCACCCAGTTAGAGGCCTTCAGTCCCTCCCCCCGTTATGCAAGTGGCATCTCTTCTGCGCATGCGTGGGTATGTTGGAATTCCCCTCGCACTTGTGCATTATACCACAGTGGTCTTTTCTAAATGAGTCTGGGGGCTTACTTCATCATCCTTCTCTTCACTTTCCACTTCAAACGCCCTTGGAAGGCGGTCAGCCAATAATAAGACACCAATTAATTGTAGTTTGTACCAAACTCTTCCTTCAAGGATGAAGTTCCTGTTCATCAGTTCTTGTTTTCTCATAACTTGGCAGGAAAAAGATGAGCTCTCACAGGTGGCTGGGCCAAAGAAAAACCAAAAGTATCAACATCTAATTAGGCCCTGATACAGTAGGCTACAATTTGCTGTCAGGAAATAAATACTCTTTACATGGCACAGTATTTGTCTTATGTGAGACGTGAGTGAAACACTTATTGCAAGAGTTCCACAGCATGCAACAGGCTTAGTAAATAGTATGTCTGAAAAATGCAGTGTTCAGACCTCTTGATGAAGCTTGGACTTTCTTTCTGATGAAACAAGATATATTCCAGCCCCAATATAGAACGTTTGTAGAAATAAGTAGCTTTAAGAAAAGAAGAAAATGCAGTAGTGTATGCACCTGCAAGGGATAGGGTATGCGTGACTATTTTTAGACTTTTTCCAGCAAAATTTTGGTCAACTCATTTTAGCTGAACATGTTTTTCAATCCTTAGATAAAAGATGAGTGCAATATATGACTTAATCAGAAAGTGGGTAGTGGGATTTTCAGTGGATATTAACTCAATAAAAGCACATACCACCAGCTTCATCTCAGATTAAAAAAACAAAACAACCGAAAAGGAATGTTTGCAACTGTAATCAAGAATTGCTTTCATGACACCTACTTCACTATCTACATCCTGTATTCAAATCTCAGTAATCACGATTCTAATGTTTGTGAACTCTCTAACTTTATCTTCTTAAGGATACTAAAACCTGGTTGCATTTTTAAAAGACCCTATGGCACTGTTGAGCCATCTCATTTTGCCGTTATCCCTCAGTGTTCTGGAAAAATCATTTCCATTTAATAGACATTGAACAGCTTAACTTTATTTGATAACTCATTAAGTTATTGCAACTCCGCACTCTCATTTTTCTAAAACTAAACTCCTGCAAAATTTTTTATAAAGGTCTTCATCTGTCTCCAGTTTAGATACATGTAAAAGACATTGCATATTTTTGTGCCACTGTCCTAGTTTGGACAGCTGAGACCAGTTCATCACTGGATGGGTGTAACCCAAAACTGTGTATTCTATAGCCTTCCATGCCATTTCCCAGAAGCTGTTATCAATGAACCATTTACACCATCTGCCCAGAGCATGCCTGACTCCTCAGGCTATAAACTAGGTGCTAAGAGGCCTGCGAGATAGGAGTTGCTCTTGTCCTCACACCCATTAAGGAACCAACCCCCTGCCCTGAGGGAGGTACTGAGCATTCCTGCCTGAACTGGAAGATATATAATCTTAGAGTCTTGGGACCTTTTTAACCACTCGTGGGATCCAGAGGAAGACTGCAGATCACCGCTCCCAACCAGACTGCAATCACCATACTTGACCAGACTGCAACAGCACTCTCACCAACAGGTTTTCCCTTCTCCTTTTCCTTTGGACTCAGGGGGCCCAAAGAACACCACTCTGTTCATGCCCCAGGGTGCTGGGTTATGTATTTGGGTTTTGTGGGTTAAAACCAATTGTTTGTCTGTATAATCGTACTTATTGTATTATTTTATTAAATTGTTACTCTGACTTATAATCTCTCTTTTGAGTTGAGTTCATTTCCCCTGCTGGTTTACCTTTAAACCAGCACAGCCACCTAATTTCCAAAAAACCCATTTTTCAAACATCTTAACAGATGTCTGTCTTTTCCCTCTAATTATATTCCTTAGCATCAGCAGCAAAGCTGATACTCTTAGCATCAGATTAGAGGGGAAAGGCTTCCAGGAAAATATTCTTGTTCAGTTGAAAACATTTTCAAAGTTTGTTTTTGAATACAAGTAGGAAAATACAACTAAATAAGGCCTTAGGAAAGGAGACAAAGTCCAATCATTTTCAGTACTACTGTTGAAAAAAATCCCTTCAAGGCCCACATTAAAATTCTTCTTCAAAACAGTGATTGCAAAGGAATCAGTTCAGAGTAGTCAGAGAGTAGGCCAAGTCTGCAGCTTTTCACCTAACCAATTTAGTATCACTCTGTTCTCTGATGGTTAATTTTCCTGTTGTTTCATCTTCTGGAACAGAATAGCACTTCTGTGTTGTGGTTCGCACAGCAAGTAATATTGCAGGGTTAGAGAGGGGGGATCTGCCAAGAAATATCATGAAGTATCTAATTCATTTCTAAAAGAACATTGTTAAAATGTTTTTTTAAGGAGAAAGGAAAAAGAAAAAATATCCAGTCAGATTGAACATGTTTGCAAGGAAAAAAAAGTCAAAATAATATTCCAGATGGTCTGCATATATGCTATTTTTTATCTACTACTGCCAAATTATGGATTATGTGAAAAGCAGATTTTGATTGTCATAGGAATGTGTCCAGTTCCTAATTTCTTTTACCAGCTTTCCATTAAATATCAACACAAAATAGGTGATAAAATATGAAGTATGTCTAATACCAAATGGTGTGTAGAATTTTTAACACCCAACAAACATCCTGCAACTTAAAAAAACCCAACTATATAGCAGTTAAGTACTATTTGAAGGACAGAAAGAACAAAAAAAACCACAGGTGATGAAATGACAAGTTTCTCCCTACCATTTTTTTACCCTTGACTCTCCTTATGGCTGCAAAAATATAAGAATGGAAACTGCAAGACCCTTCACTTTAAATGGTTGACACCTCTCTTTATTGTGGGGAGTTTTTTCAGCAAGACAGAAGGAGATATTACAGCAAGCGGTATGAATATGAAGAAAAACAACATAAAAATATCCACTCTTTAATTTAAGAAAAGCAAACCCACTTCAAAGAACATTTTTTTTTTTTTTCTGGAAAACGTTGCTTTAGACAAAACAAGCAAAACAAGAACCACAATCCCAAACAAAACAATGATTTCCCAACTGACACTTGATCTGTTGATATTTTTTCAATTTTTAATGGTACTGCATTTATGTGACATTTCTGCAGAGGAAGATTAGGGACTTTAATGATTGGTGTTAGAAGAGAAATAGTCCACATATATGTTTGCATCTCTTCCAAGGCAAATTCCTTCCTCTTATACAATGTATACTTCGTGCTGCAAACTGTATTACTCAGTTAAGTAGAATATGACATCTGGTGAAATTTATGGGCATATTGGACCAACTAGATTCCTAAAAAAGCACCCTAATAATGCAATGAAGAGACAGGGACAGACACAGCTATTACAAGTAAAAGAGCAAATATCTATTGCTCAACTCCTATATTAGAACTACATTAGAAGAAAAACAGTCTTAGCCATTTGTAGAGACAGATTTGAAGAAATGAAGCAAAGCCCCTCATCCTCATCTGAACTTCATATTTAAATATGTTGAGACTAAACATCAGGAGACAAAAAAATTTATCTTTTTTTTCTGCTTAGTATCTGAAGGACAGAGACCAGCAGTGCTCATTCAGTACCCCACAGCTTTATGCTAAACTACACTTACTTGAAATAAGGCAGCTACTCAAAAAGCCAGTGGTAAATTCTCAACTCTATGGACTTAGTAGGGAGATGCTTTCGTTTACAGTTTTCAGCTTCTCTTACTGAAAAGAGTATTAAATAAATATAAGAAGGGAATCAGTGGCTAAATGTGCTGAATTGTATATTTGCCATAGCTAAATGTACTAAATGTTTGATGAAGGATATAAATAATTAGTAACATACACATACATTTAAAAAGTTTCTTCTGCTCAGCCACGAATATATCTGACATCTGACTTTGTCATGGCACAATGGGCTCTCTTTGTTATTTCTCTTCCTTAGAACTTTACATGGCTAACCAGGGGGCCACGTTCTTTTCCTCTGCCTGCCAAAGAAGCACTGATGCATCATTCGTTGTATGCAGTTTAATTCCATCAACTATAGCAGGGAGCTATTGATGTTCATTAACTGCTCACTGTGACTTGTATGTAGTGGAACACAACATAATCCATTCATTCATATCTCTATTAATGTCATTCTTGCATAGATATAACATCATACGCTTATTCTCCAAGCCCTCTTCATTTGCCTGCTCACAATCAGTCTCTAAGTCGCTTTTACCCATATCAGGCCTGAACTGAGAAAATATAAAGAAATTGTTTTGATTATAAACAAAATACATATATACATATGTAAACAGATAGTTACAAAATTGATATTGCAAAACTCACTGCCACATGGCCTGCAGATATCCTGGCCAAAAGCATATTTTAAGAACTCAAATAAAAGAGACATGTAGACATGAAAATATTAAAGGTACACTTTAGCATGTACTAAAAATAGGGAATCTACTGTGTATTTAGTCTAGCAATCTTCATGTTCATAGTTCAAAGACTAACTAACTGTATAAACATCTTTGAACATCTTAAAGACTCTATGAAAGGTGCATATTTATCATCATTTACTAATTTACTTACCATAAGTTACTATCACTTTGATCTGGCAATTATATTTTTAAAGACAAAAAGGAGCCTTATTGAATAATCTGTTTTGGTTTGTTTTATTTTGCTTTGAGTTTAGCTATTTCAGAAATTGCACTTGAAAAGAACTTTGAGTGTTCTAATAAACATAGGCTTAAGAAAAGGACCCCCAAACAATCTCTGAGCAATAAAATTAACTCAAAGTTCTCAAAATAAAAAAAAAAAAAAAAGAAGAAATGCTACTTTTCTTCTTTCTTTTCAAGTGGAATGACAGAGTCAGGATATACTCTGACTAAAAGATGGATAAGGAAATGCTATGCAAAGGAGATAGATTGTTATCAAGACTGCTTTATTTATCCCATTTATTTTCCTTGCCTACAGCTGAAGTAGATTGCTGTATGTCAGTTAGATTTCTCTAACAGAAGTTCTGTAAACAGCAGGAGAGGTTTTATGTACAAGGAAAAAGTTTAACACCTCCCCACCTCCTCATCCTGAATGCAAAATATTTTTTATGTCTATAGAGACCATTTTGAGAGAGATCTCACTGAAGTATGAAAGTAAAGCAACGAAATTTGACAAAAGCCACAGACTTTGTTGGTCGGAGTTACTTTTTATGGATTTCCAACCACAAAAAATGATTGGAGATACTGTTCATTCTATCAGGTGACAAAAGTGAAATGAATGAAATATGACTAGTTCTATTGCTGCTCTTGCATTTAGGAAAAAAATATAAGCCCATTAATTTCTTTTTCTACCTGGGCTCAAACAAAAAGCCAATCATGAAGGTTACAGTACAACAGAGAATACAATCACTGTATGAAACAAGATACTAAACCTCAAAAATTTTAGGAAAGATTAGAATTCCTCAGAATATTTTTACCTCAATATGCAGATCTAAAAATCATAGCTCAAGACTGGATCATTTTATAACTTTAAATCATGAGAGAATGAAAAACAATTTCAAAACAAAAATGCATGATGGAAGTGAACAGATGGATGAAACATCCTTACAGAAAGATTTGAAAGAACAGTCTAAATAAAGAAACAGTCAATGCAAACCTTTGGATGTACCATGCCATCAGTTCCTTTACAAAAGAAGATAATGGAGACTAATACCAAAATATTTTACCTCTTTAGTAAAGAAATAATTTTTTAATGTGCAAAAGAGCATTAATAAGCTGCACTAAAATAGCAATTCCATAAAGACTGTTAAGATGCAAGGTGTGAGGAATGGGTGTGGAGAAGAGCACCAGTGATCCATTCTGATTTTAATAAAGTACCTAATTTCATGAACATCAGGTTGGCGTCTTTGTCTCATGAACAGACTCAGTGCATTGAAAAGGTCGTGGAGTTTGCTCATGCCTTAGGGAAGTAATTTCACATCTGAAGGATGTTTGTGAAGATCAGAGGCAAATACATGACAAAATATATCTATTTCTAGTCAGCCAGTACATATTGTAAATAAGCAGCAAAATTTCACATGAAGACTGCTGAGCAGGAAAAACATTGGGAAAAAGCAAAGAAGGGCACATGCAAATATGGATAAGTGTCCAACTACCAAATTTCTAGCTTTCATCACTTTCTCATAGCGCAATGTTCCCAAAGTATTTCTTTCTCCCCAACTCAAGAAGTGCCTAAGTTATCACAAAAAACCCACAATAACAGGGACAATTTTAAAATATAGACATTAGCGTCTGTGATTTTTCTCTGTCATCTGGAAGATATTTTCCTTATTCAGTTTAATCCGTCCCACCCTTGGTCCATGACAAGTGGCCTGGGACCAACTTGAAGCAAATCCTTAGCCAGTATTAGCACAAAACAGTGTAATATCACCTTATTTACACCAGAGCATCCACTCCTAGGCCTGAACATCCACACAGTGCAAACCACACTCTAATCTTAGCAATATCATACATATCTCTTGGCTTCCAGAAATGCCAAATGTTAACACACCACAAAGATCCTGAAGAGTACATCCCCTTCAGTAACATAAAAAATTAGAAATGAGGCGACGAGAAACTTTAGAGGTCTTGATATTAATTCAAACAAGGTATCAATATCTTTAGCATTCATAGAATGCTTTCTTGAAAACTTCTGAGAAATAAGTTAGTGAAAGGGAGTAAAATAATTTTTCTATTTCCTCTTTCTCTGTAAAGTATACTTTAAAATCCAGAAAAGTCGTAAGATAAACTTGAATAAATTTCAGATTACAAACAGCTACTACAGGAAAACAAACTCCTCACTCCACTAACCAGTGTCTTCATGTATCTGTTTTTAATTCTCTCTCATGTTTTCTGAAGTTTTTGAAGATAAAGAGAAACCCACTAATGTACAAATATGTCCGTCTATCAAGTATGCCACACACATTAAAGAAAGGTATTTGGTCTGTATGTGGCACAAAATTTTTCCCCAGCTTTGCAGATGGTTTTGTTCTCTGCTGACAACATTTTAGCAGTAGTGGTCTGACACATTCCATCCATTTGACTTCTGTGAGAGTAATCGCATAAGCACTTTTATCCTATTGTCCTCAGGAGGCAGAAAACCCCCTCAAACTTTCACAAGTTTATCAGGTCTTTTGAGTAACTTCAAGGACTTCTGACCTTATAAGCTTCTTTGGTTTTATGGGAGAAATTCAGGAATCATCTCATCTGAAAAACTTTCTAAAAACACCTGAAAATGGGGTGCTAGATGAATCTCTAAGTACTATATTGAAATTTCTTAGATTATCATAGTATATACATTGTAGTTTGAAAATACTATATATTTTATTATATTTTATTGACACCATTATTTTGAAGGATTTCCTCCTAATCCTCTGAAACAGTAACTCCATCCTTTTTCAGGACAATGCCTTTGAAACACAAGGAAGTTACACTTTTCCCTGTAATTAGCATTCTAATTGCAACATATACATCTTGTCTCCTGATAGCATCAGATGATCTCAAAGAGGAAAAATGGATGCATACTGGAAAAAATTAATGTAATTCTCCATCTGAGAATTTTTAAATAGATTGAAATGTATGCTTGAGTAATCACTCGAAGCCACTGGAAAAATACTGAATGTATCTTGAACACAATTTTTTTCAAATAGACTCAAAAGTTAGGCTCCTCATTTCTGCTTGCCTCTTTCCTCATTTGGAACTCAAGACTTGTTTCAGCACTGCATAATGTGAGGAAAGCAAGCAGTATAGAAACTGTGACAACACTCATGATCACCGTATATAAGAAACCGTGACTCACTGCTGTCTGAAAACAGCTAAATAGGTTTCCCATTTAGCTTTCAGGCATGTTAAAATAACTAGTTCTTGAGAAATGTAAGCCAGTCAGATTGCATAGGGAAATTGTGACCTGAAGTAGTCCTTGTGTTTCAAGGATAAACATTAATATTTTAAGAACAATTTGCCTTTTGTTTAAGATCCTGTATCAACAGAAAATAACAGAAGCAGCAAAACTTACTAAGACAAATTTCCCCTATGGCTAGTTGTGTCAGTATTTAAGAATACAGTATCTCCCTCAGCTTCACGGATACAGAGAAAAATACTGACTTCAACTTCCACACTGCTCATGCTTTAATCTATGTATTTTGTGTTATTCTTGAAAAAACCTGACATCTGTTTATTTTCTTCTGACATCCATTCCAGGCCTACTCATACCCCAGAACTTTGTAAGGGTAATGTAAACTTGATTTCCTACTAAATTGGTTGCATTGTAAGATATCATTAATTCACGACCAGGCTCCTTAGAGCCTGAAGCTGCATGTCCCGAACTAAGGAACTTTCCCTGTCCACTAGCTTCACAGATCTGCTCTGTACTG
The DNA here is from genome assembly GCF_001604755.1 of Lepidothrix coronata. Taxonomy (NCBI): domain Eukaryota; kingdom Metazoa; phylum Chordata; class Aves; order Passeriformes; family Pipridae; genus Lepidothrix; species Lepidothrix coronata. The sequence goes on from NW_016690183.1 coordinate 2,586,159, forward strand.
TCTTTATTATCTAATCATAATTTATTAAATTAACTTTTACGAGTACTACATTTTCTATCTCCTACTTCTATGTTCTGATCTCTGTTCACAAACTCTTTTCCTCCCTCTCAAATCAGCGTAACCAGTTCAGGTAAATATTCCCCTAGTGCACACTTCTTCCATGCTCTTCATTTTACTGATTTCTGAAGTGTCCAAATTAACAACCCATAACAAGGCATTTCTTTTCCACCACTAGCTCTGCAGGAATTTCATGCCTGTTATAAAGATTACTTGCCAAAACAAACAATGCAAATTATTTGCAATACACCTATGTTGTTTGCCTGTAGTGACAGCATAAGTCCTCAACTTTAAGCAGTTCTGGAGGAGAATGGATGCCAAGCAGATTTTTTGTAAAACGGAATCTAATTTCTTTATTCTGTCCAAGGTTATTTTCACAACTACAGTAACTGGAAATCCCACGGTTTTTAGAGCCACTTCCTCTCCTCACCCAAACATCACAAAAGCCAGGGAAGTGAAACACTGCCCTGATTTTCGGAGTTGTCAGCAGGCTACAGTCGAAAGAGAAATAATCATTGTATAACTGGTTTGTAAAATAAGCTGTGTTATTTATCATTAACACAACTTCAGAAACTGTCATGTAATAAAATTGCTCCTATGATCAGAAAAGAAATACTGTATGCTGGTTTTTTACATTTCTTACTTCTATTTTCCATCTTCAAATATAATCACATAACCTCTTACCTGTCATTCATTTGCATTTCTGATCCATTTAAACTGTTACTGACTGTATGTTCTTCTGTGTTTCCCTCTCTTTTGTTCTCTCTCCCTTCTTTAGCATAACTTAAGGTAGGTTTCCCTGATCTATGTTAATGTTATGTCAGCTTGAAACCACAGCATAAGGATTAAAGCCAGCTGCAATACTAGTCAGTCACTCCCTTGACCAAAGCCCAAACATCCTACTTCTTGCCTTGCTTTTTCCTCCTGTTTTTTTTCTACCACAGCTATCTTGCTTGGCAGCAGCATTACAAAACTACTGTTTCTCACAGGCCATAAACATACCTCTTTCCAGAAGATAAGTCAATGAAAACAGGGATGAGGGACAGGCTGTATTCTCCTTGTGGCTTAAAATTTAAATGTAATAATCCTAAACTAATTATGAATTGTATATCACAAAACTGATACATAATTGACAACGTTAAGATATTAGAAGAAAGTATTATTTAAGTTTCTCTCAGTGTCCTTTTGCTGTTAAAGAAGGGTTGGCACTTGGCCATTTCATGTTACTGCTATGCTGTGTGCACCAGTATGTACCAGTAAAGCTCTTTACTGTCATACTGTCATTGTATTTGGTGAGTTATCTCAATAGCGGAAAGGACACATTCTTTCTTCCCCTTCATACTTGTCATGCTTATTAAAACACATGACCTGCAACAGAGAAAGTAATTTCAGCTGTTTTTCATTACCATGATTTAAAGCTTTTGTTTCTGCAATGCACATAGTGAGGAGTTTTTTTATTTTTTTTACTGACAGAAAAGGGTTTATAACCCAAACCCCAACAATTAACAGAGAAAATCAAGACCATTTATCGTATATATTCAGTAGTTCTGCTGACTGATACCTCTGAGATATGTTAGAGGCTCTGCTCTTTTCATTATGTGGAAAATACGGGATTTAATTATACTTTTAAGCGAGATGTGATTATATAACACCAATCTCATACCAGGTACTAAACAGAGAGATTACCTACAAGAAAATTCCAGCTACATTTTTTTTCCAGGTTTAGGGGAAGAAGTGGTCTTGAAAAACACAGCAGAAATTATTTCCTTGAATATTAATGTAAGGGTTTGTGTTGTACCAAGGAATGACAGCAGTTTAGGGAAATACGATGGCAGCAATTTTTAGCTCTCTGAATATTAATAGCCTTATTTTCAAGTCATTGTGACTGTCACGTTATGTAATTGTGGAGGCAGATTCTACCTCCTACATCTAACAGGCATATGCTGTTTACACTGGAAAAGCAAATCTCTGGCATGTGTACTGACAGAGATGGGAATAATATATGTTTAAGCAGGACAGGAAAGAAAAAAGGAAATCAATTTTTTTAGTTGTAGCATTTCAGTATCACAAAATTCTCTGTGAACTTCCCTTTCACTGAAGAACATTCTCAGACCTTTGTATGTGCTCTGGCACACATTTAAATTGCAATTAAGTTAAGCAACAGCATTGAGTTGCCACAGAGAGAGAATAGATGTCACCAGTAGATAGTTTCCTGTTATCCTTTTAATAATAGCACTTGACATCAAATCAGGGCACAGTCACTTTGCTGAGACTGCTCGACAGTGAGCATTCTAGAGCAGTGCCAAAATAATGCTGTAGAAGACAATAAGTCAAATAAAAATATGACACACATTTCACAGGTTGTGGTCTCCCATATTTGTGACTTATTAAACCAAGACTACGGGAAAATAGTTGAACACACATAAAACAAAAAAAAAAGAAAATGCCATTAATCTTTTTGTTTGGGTTTTTTGTTTGTTTGGTTGATTTGGTTTTTGTTTGGTTGGTTTTTTTGTTGTGTTGTTATTTTTTTGTTGTTGGAGGGGTTTTTGTGTTTGCATATTTTGTTTTAAGATATTTTAAAATGTGTGTTATTCTGAGTTCTTATTCCTGAAATTAACTGCTGATGTGTGCACTTTTTTTCTACAGATTCAGGATAATTCATTATCCAAGATTTCATAGCCTTTTATTGTCATGCATTTAATGGGGAAAGAAAAGCTTTCAGAGGCCTCAGCACAAATAAAATTTATGAATCACGTGGCCAGAAAATACTCTTTGTGACTTGAAGTAAAGAATAATCTTCAATATTTTGCAAAAGAGATATCTATGCTGTTCAGAACATCAAACTTATAAACCACTGAGCAGGTTATAATGGGTTGTTTCACACTGGTGGCATTCAATTTCCAAAATCATCTGTTATTGTTCAGGTTAAAATACTACAGAAAGACAACAGTTAGACAATTAAGAAGATGGGGCATAAATGCCTCAGCTGGCCTGAGATTCCAGCCAAGAAAGGCACACTGACTTTCTTACATTGGTAGAATATTACTCATTTTTACCTCTATATCACTTATGGCTTATACCAAGAATGTGATGTTTTAAGTACACAAGCAAAGGCTGATCAGTTAGTAAATGCAGAATCAAAAGAAGCATGAGAAGATATCTACATACTCAAAAACTGGCACAGGGAAACTCCTGGATGGTCTGAATTTCCTAGAGCAAATCTTGACCTGATTCTTACAGATAAAAAGGGATAAGTTCTTGGACAGCTACAAAGATTTACCAATTAGGACCCAGTGTACAACTGGAGACTTCAGTTCACAGCACTGTCTCATGTGCTCACCATGGAAAACCTGAAAACAACTAATCTTAGTCAAACTGAAAAAAAGTTACTTGCACAATGACTCATCTTCAAATAAAATAATCAGGTAGCTCTTTTTCTGGAAGGCAGTTCTCTTTCACTTTCTCCATTTTTCTTATAAAAAAGGAAATATGCTGGAAACTATTTGCAATTATCTTCATGCTGTAGAAAAGTTTCAGCATTACTGAAGAGCTCTATCCTCAGCTATCTGACTCATATGAATGATTTCAAAAATATTATGGTCAGAGGTATTTTCTATCTACTTAAATTTACTTACATTTCTCCCTTCGTATGAAACAGGGTGAGACTGCTGCATGTTTGCTTGTAGGACTTGTTTGATAACTGTTTTCTTAGGAAAGTGTGTCCAACACAAAATCCAAATAAGTACATGTTTGGCAACATATTATTGGTCAGTTATTTACCAACTGTAATATCCAAAAGCAGCTGGCAAGATCGTAGCATTCTAGATAGGCATAATAAGAATAGATGAGAAAATCCTTCCTCAAAAGCTGAATGTGCAAATTAATGTTGAAACACTAACGTACCTCAGTATATAATGATAAAGATAAAAAGGCAAGCAAACATGACAGGTAAACAAAAATAAACGTTCTGTGGAGATAAAGAAAGCAATCTGACGCTTCTGTATATTTGCTATTTCTATTAATAGTTCAACCCATTTTCTTACATATGAGCACCTGGAAATCAGGTTTTGTTCCTACTGGTAAAAGAAAGATGAAAATGATAGTAGGTAACACTAGTTATATCTTTCAATTGACTGGGAGAAGAAGGGGAAAGAATCCATTTGGAGAGAGTATGAAAAAACAGGTTCATTAAAGTGGTGAAATTTAAGCAACAGTTATTGCTGCTCACCCTTTCCTCATTTGTACATAAAGGCCAACATACAATGATTGGCATATGTAGCCACAAAAATCTCCAGTAGAGTTGGAGAAGAATGCTGAGGAGTTTGTAGACAAACAACAATATGAGCAGGGGTTGGTCATCAGATTTCATTTTAAATATACCTTTCTTCACAGAAGCATCAGGACAAGCAGAAAACATATCAGTCCTGAATAAAAGAAGAACTTTAAAAAAAATTCTTCAGCTGAAGATGACAGTGGGGTAGCACATCCAGAAAAAAATTTTATGACTAGACAATATGCATTGAAGAATATCACATAATATATTAGTCAAAACCGGTCTTACTTCTTTTTCACAGAAATTTAAAAGATACTTAAAGAAACACATGAAAAACGTCAGGGTTTTTTTGTTTGTTTGTTTAGGTTTTTGGGTTTTTTAATTAAAATAGTTTTATCTTGTTAAAACAAGTTCAAACATGTCCTTCTAATAATTTTGCTACAATACACCTTCCTAGAACTCTAACATCATGTTTCCTGAAGAAACAAAAAGGCATCCAGAAACTCCCATTCATTGCAGTGAATAGAGGATGAGAACCTACAGAAACATTAACAGAAGATATATTGGTACAATGCACCACATAATACATCCCTATTAATTGGAACTGAAGTGTATTTACACTGTTCAATCAATTACTTTGTAATTAAAATTACTCATTTAACTAGAAGCAAGAATTAAATGCCTGAATTGCTTGATTATGAAACAGAAGGGAAAAGACTAATACATTTATTACTTAGTAGCAATCCAAGACAATAAATTTTAACTACAGGGCTCTTAAGTTTCACTTGCCTACATGTAACTGATGCAATTAAAATACTCAGATTAATTATGTCTAAACTTGTAGCCATTTTTCTACCCACATTCATACTTAGACTGCATTTCTGCACAGTGAGTGCAGTAGTTTAGTTGCTGTCATTTTTTTTCATGTAATTACATAGTTTTTTCAGATAAGTGCTTCAGTGTCATAGACATTTATATAAAGTTCCATTTAATTACAGGGACAGAAATAATTTACATAACAAGCCCAAAATCTGGTTCAGACCCCATGGGCCTTTGAGACAGGAAGAAGTGGAGATTTGTCAAAGAGTGAGATGACAGCTCTTGGGAATCATCATTCAAATCTAAGTCTAACATTGACTGGAAGAAGTGGAAACAACCACATCTTGTTTCAGAATCACTGAAAACACATACTTACAGTACAGGGCATGCAAGTGCATTTGTGGTTAAAGGTAAGTTGAGTATGAGTCCATTGCTTAGTGGGGCAAGAGACTTAGTGAAAGGCAATAGGGAAAAAGTTGAGGTATTGATGAAATAGCCACAGAGGCAACCGCATAAACACACCGACTAAAAGAACATCTCAGTCAGGAGCCCTGATGACCCCGATAAGCTCAGCCAAAACTTCCTTTAAAGGGTAGTTGGTAGGACAAAGAAACCTTGATGAGTGCAGGATAACAGAAGTCTGCAGCAACTATTCCAGTAACTGTTGTCCTATGCCTCCTTATATGTCTACACCAAAAGTAATTCCCTACTTACTTAAAATGAACTTTTCTGAAAGAGCTTCCATGCACAAAATCTCCTGGACAGACCAGATTCTCACTAGGGATACCTGGCTGACTTTGTGTTCTGTGACACCAATCATCTTTGAAGTGGGACTTTTTCATCATCAATTAGCTCCACTCCTGAGAATGATTAGGTGAATGTTGTACCAGTAGTATTTCACATAATACATTTATTGGCACACTCAGAGGTAAAGGTTCCCAAGTATATACTTACTTCACTAGTTGTAATCATGCACTAACTTTCAATATACGTATATATTTGTTTGAGTCTTGTAATACATACTTGATTTCCTAGTGGTAATTTTGTAGTGACTTGCAATATATATATACTAGTGTTAGTAGTGTATATATATGTGAGGGGTTTTTTATAGTAGTAAAAAAGTACTTCTTAGAAATTTGTTATAAAGAAATTCTCAGAAAGCCAGGCTTCCATGACCTTGTGCACTAAAGAATCCTGAGAAACCCATTGTCACAATCTATACCCACACATGGGCGTAACACTATTGGGTCACATCTGTGACTGTCACAGGTACTTAAAGCCGCCTTTGCCTCAGTTTTCAATGGTAAGACTGTCCTCAAGCAGTGAAACATTACCCACAATAAAGGAAGAAAGAGTTAGGGACCACTTAATCCACTTGCACAAACAGTAGTCCATAGGACAAGATGGGATGCACCTTAGGGATCTAAAGAGTGCTGGCTACTGTATATGGTCTTTGAAAGGTTGTGGGAGTTGGGGATGTTCCTGATGACTGAAGAAGGGCAGACCTCACACCTGTCTTCAGGAAGGACAAAGCAAGAAGGGGAATTCAAGGAACTATGGGCCAGTCAGCCTCAACCTGGGAAGGTTATGAAGCAAATCCTGTTAGAAGCTATTTTTCAAACACATGCTGTATATCTTGATTTAGCAAGGCCTTTGACACATACATTCTTCTGTAGTCTCTGTCTCCAAATTCATGCAATATGGCCTGGTTAAGAGGACAATGATTGGCTGCACTACCATCTTGAAAGGGTTCTGATCTATGGTTCAAAGTCCAGCAGCCAATAACCAGCAGGACTCCTCAAATCAGTCCTAGGACTTCTACTGTTAGTGTCTTCATTAACAACTTTATGACTGCAGTGCTGCAATGAAGGGATACTGAGTCTTTATGAAGGAAAAGGGATGATGAAGAGAGGGAGTTGCTCTTCATGTGAGAAAACAGTTGGGTGCCTGGAAGCCTTGTAACAATTAAGTTTAACACTGATTCCAGTGTTCCCTAGTTAGGGATGTAACAAATTAGACATGGATTGCCTTATGTGGGTACTTGAAGAAATATTTTTAAAGGGTTTAATTTTTTCTAATATTCCAAACTTTGGATTAAAGACAGTTGCTTGAATTAATAAAACAACCATTAATTTTAATGCTTCAAATAGAATGTAAAGACAAGAGAAGAACCCCTCACAATTCTCACAGATTTTGGATAAGACCTTCCTAGTGGACTGAGGCAATTTCCTTGAATTTCCTACTGCTTATCCCAAATCACATTTGGGCATCTTTGTGGATTTTAAAAGTAAGTAGGACTTTATTTGTCCTCAGTTATAAAGACAGAAGAGTTATCTCTTAATATTTTGTAATATATTAAAATAGGAGATTTTTTTTCTCATCATTTAACATGAGAGATGTTTTCCATTTCCACATCAGTGAAGAACATTTACAGTATTTTGTCTTTAAACGATTAATACATAGCCATATTATTTTGGATTCCTCATCGATATTTCAGACAAATGCCAGCTTAAAAAGATTTTGATACCTTAGAAGAGATAGGTTTCATTTTCAACTCACTTCTATTTCTTTTGAAAGAGTGTAACTCAGTTTACTTTGTATATATTACTCATTTATATTCTGTTGAGAGAAAAAAGGTAGCTTATGGAGAAGAAATGCCAAGTGAAGTGAGAAATGGATGTTATTCTCAGAAGAAATTTGCTAAGATAATTTGCTCTGAAAACTTCAAGCTTTATTCTTGAATCATACATCTAGAATCTATTTTTCAAAATTTAAAACCTGGAGTTTATTTAAAAATACTCAGAATATTACATTGATGGGAAATATTTGATGATTTCCTTAACAAGAAAAGCAGAATCTCTCCCCCTCCACCACCTATCCACCCCCACCCTCCATAACTGGTTAAAGAAAAACATTTCAAAATTATATTTCAAGGAAAATTATCTGGAAGTTCTTTCCATGCCTGCTTTGAGAAGTCAGTTGCTTTTGTAGAGAAACATCTTTAGCTTACAATCTTTACCTGTTCCTTTGAGCTAAAGTGAGTTTCCTACACCCAGTTGAAGCCTACAGCTCTTCAGACATCTTGGCTCACTGGTCCTTGTACAGGCGCAACAGACAAGACCGCAGATGGAGAATCAAAAAGTGGAATACGTTTTTCATAGCATCATATACTTGTAGAATAGGCTAGGTTGGAAAGGATCTTGAAAAATCACCTGGTCTAACCTTTTGTGGGAAAGGAACCTTAGATGAGATTGTCTAGAATTCTGTCCAATCACATCTTGAAAACCTCCAGCGATGAGGACTCTGCCATGTCCCCGGGAAGCTTGTTCCTGTGTTTGATTGTTCTCACTGTAAAAAAAATTATTTTTTTATACCGTGATGAAACCTCTCTGGGTTTCGGAAAAGCCAGGAATATTTCTGACCAACATGAGTTGGAGGCAAATAGCAGTAAACCTGAAAGGCAGGAACGAATGGAAAACACTCATAAAAACAAAGAATATTTGTGTCTGTAGTCTCCACTTCTTAAAACAGGAGGTTATCTAGGGTCATTTCCGATAATATTATCAAAGTGATGTTGGAAATGAAACACAGAATCTGTCATTATTATTAGTTTCCTCCACACATCCTTATGAATCTACATTAAAAAAAAATAGATAAACTGCATTAATCATTGTCTGCCAGCCAGTGAGAGACTGAAATGTTAATGGTTAGGGCCTTTTTCCAGAGCAGCAGGGTGCTTTGCTGAGGCCAGGTTTGCATCTCCTGGGAGGTGGAGATTTTTTGGATGTGTGGTGGCAAAACCACTAGCCTGTATAAGAACAGCCCAGGTGCAGAGGGGTAAGCACCCATCACCAGAGGATGACCACAACCTTTGCTTAACAAGGAGCTGAATTTTGAGCAGATAAATGAAGAGGTGGATAAAAAGCACATCCTGTGAGGTGGGATAATGCTTTTTATCATGACAATGTCCTCCCTTACACAACTGGCTCAGTTGTTAAACTCTCCCCCAGAAAGGTGTCCAGACATTCACATTCACAGGGCTTGAAGGTATCCATCCCTTCTGATGGGGCCTAACTGGCTAAACTAGGCTGATGTAAGAGGTAGCTGCCATGTCTTAGAAGGTGTCATAAAGCACCAAGGATCCCAGAAATGCCGCCAAGACTCATTTCTGGGGCTTTCCACTAGAGGACTGTGCATGATCACAGTGTTGCAACACAGTGTAAAACTCCCCCTGTCCAGGGAAGGTTCTTGGGCATTCCCACATATATTAACTCTATGTTTCATGGGCTTCCCTCACCCCCAGAGGATCAAGACTGTGACCGTCACTTTGGCCAAGAGACAACTAAATTGAAACAATCAAGTTTTGTACCTAGATCCAGGTGTGGTGATATATTTCCTCTCCTTCCTTCCTTCTGTCCTCCCTCCCTTCCTCACTCCTCCCCTCTCTCCTTCCTTTCCTTTCTCCCTTCCACCTTGATATCTTCATACTTTTATACAGCTAATAACCAAAACAGCTACATACCTCCTTTTTACTGCAACCAAATTGTTCTGAAATAAAGCCTACATACATATACATATATATATATATACCAGTCATTCGGAGTCATCTAATCCACCCCAAGGGATATATTAACAATGCGGGAAAAAAATTCCTCCATTGAATTTAGAAAGACAGCATAAACTCATGAAACAAAGAAACTGTATCAACAAGGAAGAATTTATTCAGCGTGATGGGTCTTCCTCACACTGAGTTTCCAGGGATAAAAGACCCCTTGGGTTTAAATATCATACATTTTATAATTTCACAAAATCCCACCATTTTTCAGATAAGCTTAATATAAGGTTTCTTTTCTCTGAAAAGGAACTTTCCCATCCTTCTAACTGGCTGCGAGGTGTCCTCTGTCAAAAATTATGGATCTTCCTTTGTTCTCTTCCAAAGAGAGAAAAGAAACCCCTGTTTCTTGCCAAATGGCCCAGAAAGATTTTAATTTTTAGGAACTTTATATTCCCTTATTCTGGCCGCAAAAGAAGCCTGGTACCCAGTCCAGTTTGGAACTGGATACCTTACAACTTCACATTTTGCCTATAATTTTGTTTTATAATAAAACCCGTATTTTATTTCTCATAACAAGAACCTCAGTTACCTTTGCCTTCTATGGCAGGTCATAACACAGCTTTGAAGGTAACTCCAACTCAGAACACTGACGACCCTCCTCCTCTATACCTCTTCATTTACGCAACATTTATAATCAGCACAGCCCTTATAATACTAGACTATATGGGGACCCCTGGTGGTCTAGTGGTTAGGATGCGGCACTCTCACCGCTGCGACTCGGGTTCGGATCCCGGTCAGGGAAACTCCCCCGGGCAGATGGAGCTCGTCAGCCCTGTAAGGCCATCCATCTAAGAGAAGGTCACTCTAAACAAACCTACGTCCTGAGGACCTCACTGCCACTGTCCAAGCTTGCTCGGCCCTGGTAGGATTAAAGGGTGGGCTCAGTTCAGCGCACGCTGTGTCTCACCTAAAAAATCCACTGCGCAGGTTTGAAGTGTAATGACCTTTCCCAAATCTTTGTCCGCGAAGACTGGCCATACAGACAATATATTTTCAGAATGAAAATATTAGAGATTATGGTTGAAGAGACCAACATACTCAGGGCAATGAAGATAAAAGCTATGTGGAAGCTATGTAGTTACAGACAGACTTTATTTTCATTGCTCTCATGGGTTCAGTGTTTAGCAGCCACCACTGGGACACACACAACTAAGAGAAGAGGAATATATTTTTTTGATCAGTGAAAAACAGTGAGTTTGGGGCCAGTAAGGGAGGGCAGGAAAAGGTACAAAGTAGTTAAAGAGTTCTTAAGCACAGGTGTTACATAGGTTACAATGCTGATACTGTCTGAGAAACTGAAATGTTACTCATGGGGACTTCTTAAATGCGTATGTATATTTCATATCTGTACTCTCATAAGATAGAGCAAAATTTAAATCTAGCAATGTCTTCTTAGGCATATGTCATTGTGTTTTTTTAAAGTCCAGAAGAAAAAACATATTACTTCTCTGTTTGTTAACTAAAGGAACAAGAGAAGTATTGCATGTACTACAAAGTTCTTTAATATTCACATGATGAACTCACAAGTGCAGCTTGTAATTAAAGCAGTGAAACACAGCACTGAAAGATATATTTATTAGTGACTATTTGCAACATTTGGGAAGTAAGACTTGTTCTCTTATCCTTTAATTATGAGGAGGTTCTGTTTGTTTCAGAAAAAAATAATAATACAATAGTGAAATACCACAGCATTAATTTCCTAAGTTTTAATAACACTCCATAATACAGGACAGACTGTAAGACTGAAATTTCAAGTTCATAAGTTAGTATTTTTTATGTACTGATAAGACTAGAATATGCGGTTTATATTAATTTATATTAAAATATATACAGAAAATATAAGCAAAAATATAGATCACACCACTAATTATATAAACTTTCTTACTCCTGATTCACAACAAAGTTGCTAAAAAAAAGAGACAAACAACAAAAGATTTTTTTCATTTTCCCTCAAGCAACTAAATTTACAAGCTGGTCATCTGAGCTAATAACAGAAAGAAAGCACTTCATAGCAGTCTGATTTACCTTCTTTCAAAGTACCTCTGAAAAGAAAACTCTTCAGTTTGCTCCAGCCAAGTTTTTAAGATCTGTTCACACACCCACTCATCACAGCTGCTATGAGCTTCTCACTTTTATGCACTCCCTGCACCTGCAGTCTGAGTGGAGCCCCAACTCTGGCTAAACCTACTGCAGCACATTAAAGACCTAGCAGTCAATTTGAGCTTTGTGCACCCCAACCACCCTTTCCCATTTTTCTGCTAATACTGTTCGTATCCCCTGTGATTATCACTTCATGATCCAGTGCATTTTCCTACCTATCTTCTCATATTCTCCACAACAAAGCCTTTTTTTTCAGAGAACTATAACTTTGGTCATATTTTGCCTTTGCAGTGGTACAAGACTTAAGTTCAGGATCATAAAACCCTAAGGAGGCTATAGCAAAGTTTATTTATACTGTGTGTCACAAGTGATTCTTTCTTCTCAAGTACAAGCTAAAAGCACATCCCTTTGGATGACATAGTTTTTAGCCCTGTAAATTATACTAAAAAACTTTGTTACCTAATTGTGAGTTAATTACATCCATCATTTTCAAATGTATGCAAGGAAATAGTTGATTTAGGCACAGCTTTGTGCTTAGCTTTCTGCTCGCTAGGCTATCCTTAGTATGTAAGGGTAAGGAAGCTGAAGGCACCTACAAAAAAAGCCTAGACTGACTGCTTCTGCCAAGTCAGACTATTCCTAGAGAGGAAAACTGCTTTACTGCTCCTGTTTTCTTTTCTAGGCAAAGTATGAGGATAGTTTGCCAAGCCTGTTTGGTTATCTGTTTTTTTCTCTTTCAGACTTTCCATTTGCAGGCTTTGAAAGCTTCCAAAATCATTAGGGGGTCAATCTCTAGTGTAATATGTAAACATTCCCAAATGACTGCTTTAATCTGGCTACAATCCTAGACTGCCATTAGATCAGATTCCTGGCGAGAAGTCTCTTGTCAAACAAGCAATCAACACGCTGACACACTGCTCAAGAAGTTCGTTGCGTCCAGCTTTGAAATCAGTAAGATCACTGTAGAGGCCGGGTTTGAGGTTCGTTTTTCTAAGACTCCTTAGCATGGAGGTCTGTCCTGAAGCCTTAGTAAATTAACTTCTCATCATTTTGTGATGAACCTGAAATGCAATAAGATATTTCTGTTTCAGACAGTGTTTTTACACTAGCTCTACAATTTCCAGTAGCTGTACTTTCTGCTCTGAGGTATCATCTGCCATAGGGATGGTATCCATTTTTGATATCTGGTCTGGATCTTAAAAAGCACCACTGTCCCATGATTTTGCAAGTTTTGTAATATGTACATTGCTCTCAGACTAAGGATATGCAAATACTGAATGCCAAGTTTGGTGCCAAAAACCAGATTTGTAATTAGCTGTTATTTCTTTTCCATCAAAGCATTATATGCAGTACTGTGGATCAGCAGTAGCAAGGAAGCCACAAAAGAATTGCTCCTCATTAGGATTACTTTCCCCAAGGGAGGATGAATAATGAGACAGGAAGGGCAAGTGAAATATTTTCCCTCCTCCCCACCCCCCAGCCAAAACATTAATGCTTTAGGTAAAATTGCATAAAACCGTAGCAGACTGAAAGCTCTGTTTTGGCTCAGCATAAGTTTTGTATTCATTAACAAACTTTTCCATCAGTCCTCTCTGAATTTTCATTCCCTACGTTGTGGATTCATTTCCCACACAAGGAAAGTTTTTTGACAGTTTTATTACAATAAGCATCACATGACCCCCCCACTCCGGGGTGTTAGAGGTAGCATTTCAAAGAATTTACTGGTGGTGAAGAGTTTTGCTTTATTGTTTACTAATTTAGTGTTCCAGCTGAAATCATACTGCACTGTTCCACAGCAAGTTATATTTTCAGTTGTGAACAAGAAGAAAATATTTTTCAGATAATTTTATTCCTTTATCACTTTCTGCAGACATTTCTATTTCAGACTATTATTTCTCCAGTTTATTTCCAGATCTGTTTTCAGTATGAAAATTAGTCCTGTTACAGAGAAATATAATATTTCTACTTCATCCACCATATCCTGGAAAGCAATTATATTTGATTATCATTGTTAACTATTTAATTTTTATATAGTTTTCATCTTTTTATGTTAATTTCTTAAAAACATACTGTGTGTCTATGAATAAAAATATATATTTCAGTAGCAATATGATTCAAACATAACTGTTTATTTAAGTTTAGTTACATAAATATAATTGGAAGTGCCTGATAAAATGTCAGCTGATTTTCTGAACAGTGTTTTCAGCTTTTTCCTAAGCTGTGGAAAATTTATAGAAACTTCCTCACAAGAATTTGGTGAAATGTTATATTTATGGTTTTGCTGTAAAAAATGGAAATAATTCCTTTTGCTCAGCTACAGTCATTTCAGATTTATTTCAAACTTAGTTTATTCATCACCTTGAAAAGTGCTGATCAGTTGGTGAAGACATGTAAAAAAATTTCCTAAAGGAAAGCTGTGAGCATAGTCGTCATGCCACCTATCTTTTGAACATTCCAACATAGAAATTACTTCTGATGAATTTTAGGCATTTACTCTTTAGTGTTATCTGTCACTTCCCAGGGCATGAAATCTGATGACTTTCTTGCTTTAGGGAGGAAGTTGCCTTAAGATCCATGCTCTTGTGACTGTAATATTGAGTTAGTTTCAGGAAGCTGGTGGGTTAGTTTCTGACAGAGACTTTCCCTAAGGTTTTACCTAGATCAGCAAGACAATATGTGCCTCAGTTCCTTGACTGTTACACTGTTTTCTACTGAAGCAACAAATGCTTACTGTGTGAAGGCACAGCTTCTTGAAGGGTAAGTTGTCAAACTCCTTTATTCCTTGCATTCTTATAGAGAAGGAATCACCTGTTTCTGTTTGCAAGTGCTTTCTAGCAGCTCCCTGGTCTATGATTGGTGGCGGTCAAGTGCTACCACTGCACAGATAGTAAGGAATAAAAGAAAAATTACTAAAATAGTCAGTTTTAGTCTCCGAGCCTTACAATATTATGCTAGATGAACAACAGAAGTAAAATCATTATAGCTCCAATTTTCCAATTCTTTCAATCAATCATCCAAAATGCCTCAGGAGACCAATGTTATGTATCTTCCAAACCCCTTCCATATCTCAGCATAGAGTTATTATTGCTTTAACAATTCTCTATTTCCTAGGTTACCTTTTTAGAAGATTTAACTCATTGCTGGTATAGAGAGACAAACCTGAAGCCAATAATAGCATTTTTTTGATTAGTAAGGAGGTTATCCCTGAGAGAATTGCTGGAACTGAGACCCCTTCCAGACACCAGAGTGAAAACATGCCAATCTGAACTGGCAGCTAGTCCCTTTTCTGTCAGGGCAACAACCAGACAGCAGTGAAGAAAGTCACAAAAGCAAGTAGGCAATTACATCTGCATGCAGGATGTAGGGTACACAAAATGAGGCAGGATCCACAAAGTTGCAAACAGCTGTGAGTTCTTTGCATGCATAGAATAGCAATGCTGAAATGCTCAGGATCTTTTGTATGGAAAAAATAAAATTTGTAAGAGATTAAGCAGATTCTTCAGGGATTTTCTGGCAACATGTATCTACCTGAAAAATGTGCAAATGCCATTATGGCTATTGCCATAAAACATACAGCATGGGCATGAGTTCAAGAGCAGAATTTCTCTCCCACCTCCACAACAGTTTTCAGATTTTAGCTTCTGGATTTGTCCTTTCTACATACACATACACACATATTTATAATTACTTTTATTTTAACATAACTAAGATTGTACTAAGATGCCCTAGGTTTAGCTGTGAAAACATAAAAAATTGCTTCACATCTCTGAGTTCTTATAGGACAGATTTTAACAAAGATGCTGATGAGACACTGCGTGATGTTCTTTTCCCCGCAGCTGCTCATATTCAGTGAATCAATCATAAGCCTTTCCAAGAACAAGCAAGCAAGGACTTTTTCCCCATGAGTTTGGTTTACATAAATAAGCAATGTATCCCTTGACTGTATTGCTAGAGTTTATTCAGATTCATCTATCAGTATATACAGTAATACATTTAGTAAACTGTGTCATACAAAATGTCTTTCACAAAGAGAAATGTTATACAGCTCCAGTCATACAAATGCTAAGGTATGCTGAATTTTAAGCAATTTAAAAAGCAAATTGAAGGAAATTAATGTTCAAACAAAACAAAGGTAAGCTCTTCCAATCAAAGTCAAACCACTGACATTTTTAGGGTCAGTAATTCCCTTTTTGTTGTGAATTTACCAAAAATTTCTTGATTATTTCACATTATCTGGACTAGTTAAACTACAAGTGTAAGGTATACAGATAGAGGCAACCAAAACATTACACAAGGAGACAAATGATCAGACTTTCTTTTTTGTTCCATGTCCAGTTTATACTGGTGGGTAAATTTTCAGTCCTTGAATCTCAGCTGTTGCTGACAATTGTACCCTGGGCTGTGCAAAAAGAAGCAAGCCAAGCAGTCTGAAGGTGATGATTCCCCCTCTCTTTTCTCTCATGAGACCTCATTTAGAGTACTGTGTCCAGCTATGGGGTCCTCAGCAGAACAAGGGCAGGGACCTACTCGAGTGAGTCAAAAATAGGGTAATGAAGATGACTGGAATACCTCTCTTTTGAGGAAAGTCTGATAGATTGGGGGTTGTTTAACCTGGGGACACTTTATTTTGGCTTTTCAATACTTAAAGGAGACTTATAAGAAAGATGGAGACTTTTTACCCGGCCTGTAGTGATAGGACAAAGGGCAATGATTTTAAACTGAGAGTAGATTTAGATTGGATATAAGAAGAAATTCTTTACTATGAGGTTGTTGAGACACTGGGATAGGTTGTCCAGAGAAATTGTGGATGCCCCTTCATTAGAAGTGTTCAAGGTCAGGCTGGACAGAGCTTTGAGCAATCTGATCCAGTGAAAGATTTCCCTCTCCATGTGAGATAGGCTAGACCTAGGTGATCTTTAAAGGTCCTTTTCAACCCCAAACATTCTGTGATTCTTTGATCCTATATGTATATTTGTATGAGTGCTCTGTGTGCACACCTACTGTAGTGCTCAACCCTCCAAGTAGTTTGACTGGGGGGCATGCAGCTGTGGCACTCTCTTTAAATTTTGAGTTAGTCCCTCCTTCTGCCTGATGCATAAAATGTTATCTGTTCCCATCTTTGTCACCCTTAAATTAGTCGCAAAATCTAATTTTTTTTACTATAATGATCTGTCCATTATTTTGCATAAGTTTTCTTGTTTGTTTTTAGAAGCTTGATGGCTCACACTAGCAGCATTAATAAGATGTTAAGGGGAAGTGGGGAAGGTGACCATGCTGATAATGTGGTGTTAAGATCCCCAGCAGAAACCTTACTAGCCTCAGTGGTAGTCCTTTCACCAAGTAATAGTCTTGTTGAAGTGGAGTTTTTGCGATGCCTGAAACAGGGATTCTGCCTCTTTTGGCACTTTTGGAAACAATTGATAAAATAAAGCAACACTGATAAAATAAAGCCACACAAAATTTTAATGGGTCAGATGACTATGTTAGATTTCTGATTTAATTTTAAGGATATTTCTGAATTTCCTGATGAAGAAGAAGAAATCAGGAGCTTAAAAGAAAATTCTTAAGACCAGTTCTTAAAAAATTCAAATGCACTGTTTTTATAGAAGCATCTGTCAAGTCTGTGGGAACTTGACTGTTTCCATGAACAAAATTCACCTTTGTTTCTTAGGAAATTGCCTTTTCCTTCTTTCACCTCAGGTCTTTAACTTGGGTGTCGTACCAAAGTATTGCCAGGCTGTGTCTGAACTGATATTTAACTAACATCTATTTTTAAAAAGATTATCATCATTAAATACTCCAGCTAGGTAAAATAAAGTAGGAAACAAAGCTTTACTTTATATTTACTTTATTTTAATTTTCAGTGTTCTGGTTATAGAACTGCAGGACAAAAATTAGTTTTGGCTGCAAGATACTGAGTATATGTTTGGTAAGAATAATTGGCCTTATCCAAGTTGTTTTTCATTGCTGTTCATTCTTCGATCTAGGTAGCAGGTAGTTCATTTGCATTACATTTTGAACCATCACAAGAAGCAGCATTATTTTTGCCTCTATTGCTTCTGCTTATCACACAGAGTGGCAGATCTTTGTTTCATGGCCTAGCTATTTGAACTGGAAAACTCCCTGAGCTTGAGGGTGGTAAATTCAAAAGGGCATTAGGAGTTATAGCTGGATTCAATAAAAAAGGTAGGTATCTGAAAGGGGACTAATGCAGAAATTTTACATGTGTTTTGTGTATTAGGTAAACATGCCTATGTGTTGATTCCTTTAATAGATTTATCTTTCTAAAAATTCACCTGTAAGTTATTGGAGTCTTTATAGAACATATTGTGTGTTTGAATAGCAGAAGAAAACATGATGCGAATTTAACACTTCAGTGCTAAAACTAAGGAATTATTTCAACACAATGCAAAGTTTTTTCTTACTTTTCTTGCTACCTGTTCAGTTTGGCAGGAGACAGATGAATGACAGATGTCATGTCTCTTGCTGCAGTAAAGGAACTCCTCAAATGTGTCCTTTTTACTTCTGAAAAACTGTACAATTTTTACATATATTCCTAAGTAGAAGCATGTCTTTGAAAATAGAGTATGGGAAAACTTATACAGTATTGCATTCATAGTAGGAAACTTATAGTCACCCAACTATTCATTGTCAAAGCTTGACTTTATAACTACGTTTATATAACTTGTATTGACAATATACAAACACTTAAAGCTTATTTGTTGATTCATGCCCTCACCCTCTAATCTAATATGCAAACTCCTTCCACAATTTCAACCTCAGATTTTATATTTCTTCTCCATTAAATTAATGAAAATTTTAACTGCTTAAGGTTTGGACCTGAAAGTTTGCATTAGGCTACATTTCTCTAAGCCTTGTATCCCATCCACACTCAGAACTCTGATCCTGAGTACCAAACCCTGAGAGCATCCAGGCTTCTCACTTTCCTCTTCTGCTCAGAAGGATGTAAATCCACAGTTCCCACCTTGAATGAGTGACCAGCCACATGTTGGATCATTAGTTGGCATGGAACACAGTGGCTTCTGCCTTGTTGAAACCTCGGAATACCAGTCAGGTTTTATAATACATTCAGAAATCTACATCTCTGTTGTGCTGCTGGTATCTCAGGTGGCTAATAATATAAAGCCAGCCTAGATGTGCCTGTACTGCAGAGCAACTGAAAGCAATTTGTGGGTTTCAAAAATGAAAGGGAAAGCAAGAAAGCAAGCAAGCAAGAAAGACCACAAAAATATTGATAAAGGAAAGTACAGAGGAGGATTCCAGATTCCTAAAATAATCATAATTTTTCTAAGGGAGTGTGCTTATACCAGTTACTTCCTTCCCCAGGGATTCCTTTAAAGCCTGATTATTAGACTATTGCACCTCTAGTCTTCCTCTGTAAAATAAGAAAGCCAATGTCTTCTGCATTCTAAGCTGTGTATCTGAGCAGAGTTTATGAAAATCTCAGAAATTAAATAAATTTATTGACTAATTAAAAAAAATAGAAAATTATGCAAAGGCTATAGAATACAAGTACACTCTGAATTTCACTCTAACGTATGCAAAACCATTCTTCTTTGTTAAATGTTATGGGAAGACTTAAAAGATACATCTTTGTAGATAAAGAGGCATTGTGAATACCAGCCAGGTTTGCAAATTTTTTTCTGAAATAATATAATTTTCTGGAAAATTTCTTGAAAATCTCTTACTGTGACAGTGATATAAATGTATGGCTGTGAATACTGAGTGCCTTATTAGAATATTTGTGGGGAAATACGTTGATTTTGTTAAAGGGACACTGTAAGAAAAGCAAGAAGGTAAGACCATTCTCAGCAAACACTTCAGATCTGTTATGAGACCCTTGAAGAACAGAAAACATCTTCAGAATCAGAGCAAGAAATACAATTCAATGACGGACTTTATCTTCTACATGGAGACAGAAAGCAGTTTGGTAGCAGTATCGATTTACTTTTCCTGATATGTTGATTGCAAAAGTTAATCATCTCTAGGTTACCTTCAGATGCTGATAAGCTTATATTTTCATGCATAAACAGTGGACTGTTTAAGAAATACTTTTCTTGCAGAATATACTTGAGTGACTTTTGACCTTCATGATCTTTTTCACAGCATGAGATGGTGTCCCAGCCTTGACTACCGCTTTCCAACTCTGGGGATGTGTATAGTTTAGGACAGTGTAGAAGATAGAACTGGTTTGTGCATTTTTCCATGTTGTATTTTCCGTGGTACAAATGCCTAAGGAACTTTAAAAATCTGGTTTATAACAAATACAAGACTGACTGTAATAATCTTTTTTAACTGCCAACAGTTTTTAAAGCTGAACTCAAAATAACTTTTTTTTCTTATTTTACTATGCAATAGATGATTTTTCACTGATAAGATGAATCTGGATAATGTTATAAAATCACAACAGTAAAAGGAATGCTTGATATCTCTGACTGCTTAAGAAGGGATAGCACTTGACCTAAGGAATTGTACCAGAAAATAGCCAGATCTCATGAAGAAGTGATTAATGCCTCATGATTAAAGGCATAATATGTTCTGGAAACTAACACAATTCCTTCTGTCAGCTCAGTAGTAGCAGATATATAAGGAGGACCAACATGTGGAAGAAGAGGCTTTGCTTATAGTTCCATGTACAAGCAGTGGGCCAGTAACTTCAAGTTCAAATCAAAATATTGTGGAGCAGACTTTTAGAGTGTTTACTTTTTAGAAATCAGCAATTTTATGCATCGAATTTCCCGCAGGATGAACCAGTTGAAATTCTAAGTACAATCAAAATTGGATAGGGTTCTTTCCTTTTTTGGCTTTTGACCGGTTTGGTAGTTCTCTGCCTCTTTTCTGTCCTGGTTCCTTCACCTCCTCCCTTTTCTTGAATATAATTTTAAAAAAATTAGTTGCATTCTCCAGTATTCTTACTTCTTTGTCACCTACTCACTGAAAAATTGAAAGAAAAAACCATCTGATCATAAACAATACCTACTTGTATTAGTTCACTAGACCAAGGAAAATAAAATAATATACCTCACTAGAATTAGACAATATTTATATAAAGGTAACATAGCCTTTTCTTTTATTTCCATTAACCATAAATTTTTAATAATAAACTTATGAAAATCAAATATATTCAGGAGCAAGCAGTAAACTCAGCAGTGTTCTTTTGGTAAGCTGAGGGTAGCGCATTAAGCTGTAATGAATGTTTTTTTCTGTATAATTCCATCATCTTATTCTTGTACTCAAAAAACACTGAGAATTTTGCAACCCTATCACAGTAAAGCAGAAACAGAGAACTCTCTGGAAATGGCAATCCATAAAGATCATACTCAAATGTTCTGCTCCACTTCTGTTGTCCTTTCTATCTTACTTCTTGAAATGTCTCTTTAAAATCTTTGCACATTTTCAGCTGAATCTTTTTAAATCAATGCTAAATCAGTGTTTATTGGGGAGTGGAAATGCTTTTTATTCCTCATAATACAGAATACTTTGGAAAAAAGTCCTGTGTGCAATATATTTGAATTATGGTGCAGCATCTATGACACTTAGATTTTCTAGAGAAATTTGTCTCTAACTAGTAGAGGTGCTGTGTAACTCTAGAAAGTAAATGATTATGAGATTGTAAATGGATTTCTTACATTTATTTTGTTTAATGTCATGAAATGTAGTATAATATCACAGTCAAAAATCCTGGAGGCAGTGAA
The DNA here is from genome assembly GCF_001604755.1 of Lepidothrix coronata. Lineage (NCBI taxonomy): Eukaryota > Metazoa > Chordata > Aves > Passeriformes > Pipridae > Lepidothrix > Lepidothrix coronata. The sequence continues at coordinate 2,607,742 of NW_016690183.1, forward strand.
TAATGTGAACAAATTAGCACAAAGCCAAAGTATTCTCTAGTTGTCATACGTGAAAAAAAGAAAATACATTATCCATAAAATGGAAATCTTTCAACAATAGTCATTGTCAGAAGTTAAATGTATTCCTCACAGAGTACTTAAACATTATGTTTTATCCTCCTCCCTTACAGACTACATCAGATCCCATTGGTGTTAGACTGACAGTTTCATCGATACCCATCACAAACTGTATGCACATGTGCTTCCTTAATACATGGTTACTAGCTGTGCTTGATGTTTCTCTTGGCCTATTGATTATGTCCATCTTGAACTGACTGTATTTTCTGGTTCAACAAAGGTAGACTGAAAGTCTTACTCTAATACTTCTTAACTGAGATGCTACAAGATCAGGCTCTGGTGGGACTCTGTTAGCATTTCTGGTCAATCAAAGTGGTAGATGAAAATGTTATAAGTACCACAAAATTGTGATGGTGTCTTGCTGCTACTGTTGCTAGTATTTTCCAAATACAATCTATTCCTCTTAAACTCTGAGAAATATTATAATTATTTTTAACTATTTTAAGTAAATTACTAAAACTCTGCAATAAAAGACTGGGTAAAATTGTAGCTTTATTGAAGAAATGACAGTATTATTGTTGACCTGCGGGGAAAACTGTAATCTTGCATGTTTAGCCACTGTATTTTGTCTTTTCTGTAAGAGCACAATACCTGATTTAGCACTGTGATAAAAAAAATCCTGTATGATCAAATCATGAAATAATAAAATGGTTGTAGTTGGAAGGGATCTCTAGAGGTCATCTGGTACAACTCATCTACTTAAACAGGGCTATCTAGAATGGACTGCTTAGAACCATGCCCAGAGTTTTCCAGAGCTCTCGAATTGTATTAGCAGGTACTAATGTGTAAGATCTAAGTGATCTGTAGTGAGGCCAGGAAGATACAGTGACTTGAACCTTTTCTAGTTGTATTGCCTATTGTCAAAAGCATTTCTTTTCTTCTCTCTTCTCTACTTCCTAGGCATGAACCTGAAGACTGAAGGGAAATGTAGGAGACTGTGTCACTAAATGGGTTGTTGCCTTACATAATTTTTCTTTTACTTTTTAAAGCACCTCTATTTTAATTACTGGATAAACAGACCGTGTATACATATGACTGAGTTTATAGCAATAGCTGTTGAATTTAAATGTTGTTCTTTGGATTGTGCATCATAGTGGCATTTTAAGAGACACATTCAGATTTAATCCCAACAAGTAATTGCACTTGCAGGGAATATAACCAGAGCACCCACTTTAGGACAACTAATTTAGCTACTTCATTTTTAACTCCTAAATTCTCCAGGTTAGAATCCCTTTGATAAGGTGCCTACACTGGACTACACACTGAAGACCTTTCATTCTCTCTGTGTAGTCCATGAAGAAGATTGAGATGCTCTAAAGGGGGCCCTGAAGGCTCTCCGGGTGATGTGCTCAAAGCTGCCCCTCTAGCACCCGCGATCTATGCTTTCCTGAACCTGTGGGGGGGGCTCTAATTAAATAAAGACTGGCAGCCTCTTGCAGAAGACCTATTACATGGGAGGTGACCATCCACCCCACATGTGAAACCTGATTCTCTCAAGGCCTGGTTTTGGATCCAACTGAGCAGAAGAGGACAAGGAGTCAAGCTGTCAAGACCCCATCACAACTTAATCTGTAGATTTAGAATTTAGAGAAATAGGTCTTGCAATAAATTCTGGAATTCTTCCCTTCCATTTGTACTTTTACTTTGAAAACACAGTGTATGCTGAGTAAAAACTTAGAACACTCATAAATACTTGTGAAGAAGCCAGTTGTAGTGAATATTGTTTCAGGTACATGCAGAGATTTTCCTGCAAGGAAAACAGCACAGGATTAAAGAATTATTTCCTAGCACTGATGAAAACTGTGAAAGGGATAAATGAACACATGGGTGCAAAAGGGCTCCTAATTTGGCATTTTTGAAGTTTGCAATATTTGATTTTTATTACTCTCATATTTTGGGCTTTTTAACAAGCAGACAAGAGTTGGGGTGGAGGAGAAGAGGGATTATTAGACTTTACTTTGTAGGAATTTTTTTAATGTTTGCAGAATGTTTTAAACCATAATTATACAATATGTCATAAAACCAAATCTTGGATTTTTTCCCAAACTTATTTTTTCCATTCTATCTAATGTGCAAAATCTATGTCCATGTAAATTACACTGGAGCATATTAAACCCATTCACAATACTACGGTCTAGTTCAGCAGCTCAGGTGAGAGAGGGTAAGTGAAAACAGGAAGATACCAGTGTCTTACACCTCCTTACTTCTGCAAGAGAGGGAATATTCCCTAGGTGATTTCAGACTAAAGTAAAACACGTTAATGCTAAACATTTGTTTTTCAAACTAATATTATTTTAAACTAATTTGGCATACTTTGAACAAGCTTAGCAGTAGAAACCCTTGCACAGTCAACTACAGTGATGTAGAAAATTTCTCATAAGCACTGTCTGTTTCCAGCTTCCAAGCGAAACCAGTTCATCAAAAGGTTTGCCAGTCATCTGTGTGTACAACATTTGAGACCACATGCCAGTCTCCACCCTCTTCAATGTGCTATTTTATTCTTGTCAGGCATCAACTTTTCCTGCAACATTTTATGCTACAAATGATTGATGTATAAATGTAAGGTGTTTGAAAATGGTAGTACAGAGCCTATATATGTGTGCTTGTGTTCCTGTAAGTAAATGTAGAAGAGTCAACAAGTTACTAAAGAGAAAAAAAAAAAAGAAATGAAAAGGAAAAAAGTAAGTATAGAGAAGGCATTGTAGTTCCCAAGGTTAGTAATCTTTTCTCTTTTTGTTAAACCCTAGAGCTCATACAGGCAAAGAGCAATCTCACATCTTCATGAACTATAGTTTTGAAGAACTATCTCTGTCATTGAATAACAACTTAGACCAAAATATAATTTGTTTAAAGTGGAAGGGATTGATGTTTCCAGTGGAAGAGACTGATGTTTCCAGTGATGAAGGATTTTGTACTTTATAAATAGTATGCTCTCTTTGATCCATTTTATTTCACTTCTTGAAACTTTATTCATTGGAATGGTACCTCTGCCATGGTGTAACCCTAGCTAGCCACCAAGCCCCATGAAGCCACTCATTCACTCCCTCACCAGCAGGATCAGGGAGAGAGTTGGAAGGGTAAAAGCTAGAAAACTCATGGGTTGAGATAAAGACAGTTTAATAGGGAAAGTAAAAGACATACACACAAGAAAACAAAGTAAGGAATTAATTCACTGCTTCCTACAAGCAGGCAGGTGTTCAGCCATCCCCAGGAGAGCAGGGCCCCATTACACATATGGTTACTTGGGAAGACAAATGCCATCACTCCAAATATCCCCTCCCCTTCCTCCTTCTTCCTCCCACTTTGTATACTGACCATGAAGTCATATAGTACGGAATATCCCTTTGGTCATTTTGAATCTCCTGTCCCAGCTGTGTCTCCTCCCAGCCTCCCACATACTCCCAAATTCCCCGCCAGTGTGGCAGTATGAAAAGAAGAAAAGGCCTTGGCTCTGTGTAAGCCCTGCTCAGCAGTAACAAAAACATCCCTGTATTATCAACCTTGTGTTTAGCACAAATCCAAAACACAGCTCCATATCAGCAAGTATGAAGAAAATTAACCCAACCAAAACTAGCACAGCCTCCCAGAAGGCAAGGGGGATTTGAAAGAAAGTAATATCAGAGTGGAAAATCAGATCTACGCATTCAGATATTTTAGCCTAGTCTCTTTTTTACATAAACCATGCAAGTGATACTACAAAATCCCACATGTGTAGAACAGTGCTAATGTTAATAAATTATATTACTCAAATACAGTGCAACCTTATTCATTCTGTCACCTTAAACTAGCAAACATTATGATTGCTATCATGAATAGATGATTCTATACATACTTATAATCTCAGTCTCTTGTCTTGAGCTATTTTTGTTTCCTGCGTGTGTATGTGCACACACCAGTGTGTGTGTTTAACTCACAATGGAGGAGAAAGTGCTATTCATTTCTGACTGCAAAACCAAATTCTACCTGCATAAACAAAACCTTACTTTCCTTTCTGCAGTGTGTTTAATGTGAAAATGTGAACAAAAGAATGAAAATCTATTGATCTTTTTAAAGTTCCTTAGTTGTTCCTATTGAATGCTTGTTTTTGGGAACTAACTTCTAAATGTAGAGAACACATGTAAAGCAACTGAGCTTGTAGCAAGGACAGGTTGGAGCATCAACTCATGAAAATGTAATGAACATAACTAAGATGAAAACAAATGTAGGGCAACATGAAAAACCTGTTTTAGAAAGTCACTTGGGTTTTTTTGAGGTTCTTGCACAAGTTTTTCCAGCCTTCTGGAGGACAGATGGACTTCAATATGAACTTGTTTAAGTGGGATTTTGGTCACTCATCCATCTGCTATTTGCAAGGACTCTTGATTTACTTGGTTGCCTCTTGCTAGGTATTGGCCTACGACATTTACATTTTAATGGAGAAGAGTGATCCACAGAGAAGTGAGTGAATTGTCACAGAATCACCCTGTAGATAGGCTATAAAGCATAGATGGAAACCCAAATGTACCCAACTGCCTTGACCTTACAGCCCTAATCCCTGATCACTACACAACAGAATTTTCATCAATTTATACTATACTTTGGATTTTAAGGACACATGCTTATTTTGAGGCTTTATTAATAACAGGAACTGAGTAAGGGCATCCTCACTATGGTACATTACACTCTATGCTTCCATCAGCTGATGATTTTCACAGAGAATATGAAATCTGACTGCAGAAACATAGGTCCACCAAACCAGCAATATGCTAGTGGCAATTCACTAAATGTACTTATGCCTCTATTTCTTGTTGCCTTAGTCCAATGCAGAGAGCAAAACAAGCAGCGAAATAACAAGACTTTCTCTGCTAAGAACTCCTGGCTTAGAAAAATGTCTGACAACTCATTATGAACCTTAAAGTCTGTTACTAGGAGTCTGTTATGTTCCTTCAGTGCACTATTCCCATCAAATTTAGGAACACTGTTTAGTATCATCTAGTAACTTCCATTTCTATATGAACTTTTCATACAATGTTGAACAGAAACATTCATCAGTAATAGGATAGATAATTTACAGCTGTTCTTGCAGTACCAGCACAGAGTGATAACATGGGGAAAGCACTATGCCTTTAATATAACAAAGTTTTTGGACACTGGGATCAGGGTTGAAAGACCAGGAGCCATCTAGTCCCATTAATGTCTTCAGCTGGTAATATGAAAACATTAGTAGAAAAAAAGGAAGCAATACATGTAGGAAGAGCAACATTATTGCTTACTGCTTAGGGTAAATTTGTGCTGCTAACATTCATATTTGTACTTGACAATGACTTTTCATATATTTAGCAATTCCATGGCGATATTAAATCTAGAATTGACATGTCAGACAGCAGATTGAAAAGTTAGAAATTTACGTAGCCCTGAAAAAAATAAGAGCATTTTCATCAGCTTCTGTAGCCTTAGAATCAGGCTGTGAATGTAGAGACATATTCAAAGTAAACTTGGCATTTTTGTTCGGTTTTTAGAACATTGCTGCTACTTTACCCCTGCTATCATTTTACCCTGTTGTAGCCTATGCCTTCTACTAGCAGTGCTGATTGTTGAGGAAGTATTCAAAAGCATGGACAATTATAGGATTTTTGTTATGCTTGATGTCTTTCATATACAGAATAATAAATCATGTTCTTCTCTGTTTACAATAAAACACTTAACTTCAAACTAATATTAGCTGAAGTTTAAACTGCACTTGCACTAGCAGAATATGTCAGAGGCAGCAAAGATATAGATATATCTAGATGTTTACAAGATAAGACCCAAACTAAGGACACGAATGATTTCTTTTCTAGTTTGAGCACTGGCAAATTTTTACCAAGAAAACGCTGTTAACACAGACCTGCTCAGACATTCAATTTGGTGCACTCCAAATACTTGCACTGATTTTGAGAGGATTCAGTACGGAATGTTCTCTTGGGCTGCCAGAAAATGTAGAAATGAGGCACAAAAAAAAAAAGAGAGAAGAGGGAAAAAACCTACTTTATAGGACTCTCAAGCTAACACTGTCTTACAGAAAACAGTTTTGAAAGCAGATATGATTTTTAAGAAAAGGATTTTGGAAACAAAGAATTTTTAAAAATCAAATCTGAATTGCATTAATGCAGATTATTTTGTGTGTGGTCTTTATGTCTAAATTAGTTTGACTTTATTTGGATTTTGTTATATTGTTGTTCTGTTCTTTGTTTTCTAGTACAGATAAGGCCTAACATTGCCTACAGAGATCTTGTTATACAAGCATAGCATTACGATTTCTTCATCTCAAAAAATAGTGTGACTCCTTTTTCCTTCAAAAAAACTCAAGTCTGGTTACAAATTAGCATGATGATTAAATCTGTATTTCTCCTAAGAGCTTTTCTAACTGGAATTTTGCCCGGAGTTACTTGGCTGCCAGGTAAATTACAGTAGGAACTGTGGTTGGAAATGCTCGGACATCACCAAGTAACAATAGACCAGGACACAAATAAAACTCAGAAATTTATATCATGGAACGGACTTTTAAAGAATTTATGGAATAACATTTATAAATTTATTAATTGGTATTTAACTGACCTGTGGTAGGAAGTGTTTATGCTACGTCTTGTTTCAGCTTCAGCTGTTAAGTGCCAAAGTCAGGTAGTACATATTGTGTCCTGTGTTCGAGGAGGATGATGTCCACATGCCTTTGGAGCCTGTTGGCAGGGCTCTACTCCCACTGGACTTTCAGAACAACCAGTAGTAGTTTCATAATTGATCTGATATAGATAACGTCCTTGCATGTTCGCAGGTCACACATTTTCACATGCAACCTAAACCAGTGTAGGATGGGATTTCTCACAAAAAATAAACCCATACATCCCTTAAAAGCAGCGCAGTTGTAACTCTGTTTAGTATTTTACCACTAGTTTCCAGCAGAGAAACAATTTGGCATTACTACTCTGGCTTCTCATAATGGTAATTCATTATACAACTATAAAAACTGTCTTTATAAATGTCACTTAAATGGGACAACAACCCTGAGGGACTGACTACTGGAGACTACTGTGAGTTTGAGTAATTTCAGCATTAAGAAACAGCCAATCCATTGCCATGGGGAGACAACCTCTTAGCGCTGCTGTTGCTTTCTAAATGCTATGACCTGGCTCAAGGTCTGATTGCGAAGGATCCAGGATTTTTCAGGTGTGCTGTTTTGTTGTAGCTTTCCTGGCATTACTGTCAGTGGCTTTACCCATCAGTGAGAGATGTGCTAAAGTCAATTATATTCCCACTTCAAATTCAAAAAAATGGAGCCTGAAACCATAGTGTTCCTGACCTGCAATCTGTAAAAGCTCTTTTGTTTTTCATATGTCTTTTGTCATTTTTTGTTTGTTTTGCTCACTGCAGTAATTTTATCAGAACAGCAGTATTTAGGGATTTCTTGGCCCAGTCTCTCACACTCAAGAAGTTTGGATGGCTCAGAAAAACAGATGTAATTCTGAGGCCAAAACCTCCTACATTCACATATTTAAAAATTACTAACTGAAACACAATATTGCACTGACAGGAGACATTCTCTTCAAATGACAGAAAGATTAGTGGTGATGCCACATACAACTAAAGTGGGTGGGAAAGCAAGTGAGTAGGCTCCTTGAGCTGTGTAGGTCTGTAGAAAGAGATTATAGCTAAGTAAATGTGTCATTAGTGTTTAATAAATGTATCTTACCCACCTCATTACTGTTAATTTCTTAAAATGAAACTTAAAATGAAATGGGTCATCTTTGCCTGGCAAAATGCCTCCTTTTTTACTAGTTTATTTATGCAGCAAATGACTGACACATTCTGTGTGAAGCAAAATAGAACATTCAGAAAAAACTCTTTTCCCCACCTCACTGTTAAGAATAGAAAATTCCATTAAACTTGTTTTGATTTGAACATGAATTCTTTGTTACTTCTAAAGACTTGCAGTGTTCTTTGATATTTCCTTGGGGAAATGACAACCGAATTTAGGTATAAAATTTATAACCCTCTTATTGCACAAAGAGAGAATATAAAAAGGGGGGTCGCAACAGCTTTTTTCTGGCACTATCTAGGTCAGTGGATTACATTTGACAATAGATGTCTATAGAGAGTGTACAATCTCTCAATATGTTTGTGGGTTTAAGCAGAAAGACTAATTGTGTATGAGCATAAAGATGGAGGTGATAATGCAGCTGTGTGTATGTTAGAATCATGGCATCCAGTATATTGAAAGGCACCATGGGAGGTCTTTACTCCAGCTCCAAGGGCCAGTGTTGACCTAGGACTAGGTTGTTCAGGGATTTAGCTACCTGAGTGTTGAAAACCTCTAAGGTTGGAGACTGTATAACCTCTCCAGGTAGACTGTTCCACTGTCTGACTCTCCTCATAGGGAAAAAGTTTCATCAAATGGAACTCTGTTGTTTCGGTTTATATCTGTTGTATTTCATCTGATACCAGCAGCAGTTGTTCCATAACCATCCAACCATGCCTTGCCTCTGCATACACCCACAGTTCACCTCAGTTTGGAACACTCTACAAACTTTATGAGAGGACACTCCATTTCCTCCAGGTAAGTGACAAATATATTAAACTGCCATAAGACCTTGTGGTACTGTGAGCAGGAAAGGTCTATGACAGATTTTGGAACGCTTAGGTTGTGTCCCCCCCCCCTCAAAATGACCATCTCATTCCATGAGGATCAACATGGCCAAGTCAGTTATGGCAATGCACTTTCTGAACCCTTTCAGAAGGGCTGTGAAACACCATAAAGAATGGTGTGAAACAAGGCTGTGTTCTCGCACCAACCCTATTCACAATCTTTTTCAGCATGATGCTCCAAAGGGCATTGGCTGACCTCAAGGATCAGGACGGTATCTACATTCGATACTGTACTGATGGAAGCCTTTTCAACCAAAGGTACCGGAAGGCCTATACTAAGACCTTAAACCATCTTGTCTGGGAGCTGCTTTATGCTTGTCTGGGAGCCGCCCTTGTTGCTCACACAGAAGGAGCTCTGCAGCGTTTAATATCCTGCTTTGCAGAGGCTGCTGAGCTCTTTGGGCTGGAAGTCAGCTTAAAGAAGACAGAAGTTCTCTATCAAGCTGCACCTCAGGAAGTCTTCCATCATCCCCCTATCACCATTGGCGAATCAGTGCTCAAATCAGTCCAGCAATTTAATTACCTAGGTGGCCTCATCTCCTCGGATGGTAAGATTGACGGAGAGATAGACAACAAGTTAGCAAAGGCATATAGTGCTTTCGGAAAGCTTCATAAAAGAGTTTGGAAAAATAAACACTTGAAGAAAAGTACCAAGATCAGTGTTTACAGAGCCATAGTGCTGTCTACTCTCTTATATGGATCTGAGTCATGGGTCATCTACCGCCACCACCTGCGACTCCTAGAATGTTTCCATCAACACTGCCTTCGTACAATCCTAAACATCCACTGGTCAGATTATGTGACCAATACATCTGTTCTAGAACAAGCAGCAATCACAAGTATTGAGGCCATGTTGATGAGAACACAGCTGCATTGGGCAGGACATGTCTCAAGGATGAAGGACCACCGCCTCCCTAAGATCCTGCTCTATGGTGAACTTACCACCGGCTGCCGCAAGAGAGGAGCCCCGAAGAAAAGATACGAGGACTCCCTGAAACAACATCTCAGCCTTGGCCATATTGATCATCATCACTGGTCTACTCTGGCCTCCAATCGGGAGGTCTGGAGACACACCATCTATAACACTGCTGTTTCCTTTGAGAACGCACACAGGATCACTCTTGAGGAGAAAAGACAAAGCAGAAAGAATCCTGCCTTGCAGAATTTACCACCTAAGGAGTCTTTCTGCTGTGTCTTTTGCAACCGGACATGCCTGTCTCATATTGGCCTTTTTAGCCACCAGTGTGCTTGTAACAAACATGGATAGAGACCTTTACCTAATCTTTGTTTGCAAAGCCCAGCCATGATGAATACCATTTTGAACCATTTTTTGCCCATGTAGTAGTCTACCCATCTCAACCATAGTGTTCTAACTTGGTTTTAAGGGTGGTCTGAGAGATCACGTGAATAGCCTTGGCTAATGTCTAGGTAATTGACATTCACTGCTCAGTCCTCATGTATAATTTTAGTGCCTTCTTCTAGAAGGTAATCAGGTTGATTTTGTAACATTAATCCTTGGTAAATGTGTACTGGTTATCATTTCAGTTACATTTTAATTCCTTCATCTGCCCAGAAATGTGCATCAAGAGGACTCATTCCATGAGTCCATTCTGGGCACTAAAGTTAGGCAAAGCATCCTGTAGGTCCTTGAGTCATCCTTCATGCTTTTTTTGAGGACAAGTGCCATATTTGTTTTTCTTCAGCCATTGTGGGCCTTCCTTCATTAAATGATCTTTCAAAGATGATAGAGTGTCACGGTGACATTGGTCAGCTTTCTCAGCACCCCCAGATACATCTCATTAGGTGCCATGGACTTGCAGACGTTGAGATTTATTGAGTAACCCCTGACTCGATCCTTTTCCACTCCCAGTAGGTTGTCTCTTCCATGAACATTATCTCTAGGCAGAAAGGCCTCAGAGACTTTTTTTGGTAAAGACTGAGGCAAAGCAGGCATAGAGTATCTCATCTTTAACTGTGCTATTTGTGATACAAATAAATATTGCAACTCCTAAGAATAAAGGGTGGAAATGTTGCTAAAGTATTTTACCCTATGGTAAAAAGTATTCATTTTACCAGAGAACAACCATACTGTCTAACGCTTCATGTTTCTGGAAATAAGGAACTAAAGTAGGTAACATTTTTAAGGCTTAAAATATACAAGCCGGAAGAAGAATTTACTGTCCACCTTTTTTTCTGAGGGTTGAAAGACCCTCTTTCTCTTAAGTTTCCAAACCAGCTTTTTCCAGAAAGGTATGTTCTCACAACATGTAGAGTTGAATCAAAGAGAGAACATGTTACTAAGTTCATTGTCTTCACATATATATCTGATCTATTATCTGCATTATTTATTCACATGTATGCACATTTTTGTATAGAAACGTACACACATGCATATATACACACATACAAATTTCTATATACTTGTATATAAAATTCTTTAACACATGCTCAGAAGCACCAAGGAGGGAAGGTTTGAGCATGCTTTGAGTCAAGAATGAGTCCTGTTGAGTGTAGCACAATTAAGGCTTTTTCATAGAATCATAGAATGGTTTGGAATGAACCTTAAATATCACCTAGTTCCAAGCCCCTTACCATGCGCAGGATTGTCTTCCAGTAGAACAGGTTTCTCAGAGTCTCATTCAGCCTGGCTTTGAATACTTCCATGGATGGGGCACCCACAGCTTCCCTGGGCAACATGTTCCAGTGTCTCACCACCCTCACAGTACAGACTTAACCTGTCAATGAGTTTTTTGATCTTGTATCTCTGCAAGAACAACAGGGACACATGAAGACCAGTCCAAGTTAATCTAGTAAGAATAATAATGACAGGCACTGGTTGTGGGGCTCAGCTTGCTTAAATATGCTTTTAAGAACACCCATTAGCCCTGCAATACAAATACAGTAAAATATCTATGCTTAGACAGATTTGAAGCTTTAAAATGATTAGAACAAAGATGCAATGGAGAGGAAAAAAAACAAAAAATGTGCCAACCAAGTTAATATCCACAAAAAGTTTATACTATGTGTGTAGGAGAGGGTAATTAAGGATACTGTACATTCTTTGTCATGTCCACTTCCATTTGCTGACTCCTTTCTGTAGGCCACCATGGTGTCTCAATGAAACTTTTGTGAAACATTCCAAAACCTTTTTATAAGGAATATTTTACCTTTTCCAGGGAATGATGTTTTGAAGAATATGTACTAGCTAAATCATTCAATCTTCTATTTTACTGAATCTCCAAAATATTTTGGCAGTTTTGTGCTGAAGGTCTGACTAGTTGCAATAAAGTATCCCCATTGCAGGTATACTACCCCTGTGTGAGAGGTTTTAACCATAAAATGATACATTGAGAATGTGTCTGTGTAAAAGCCAAGATGACGATATGTGTAGGGCATGATCAGGATAAATGCTGAGATTAAATGGATTTGGCACTTTAAAGTCAAGCCCCAAGGTATGTCAGGAGCTGAACAGTACCTCCAGGAACCATCACTCTGTATTAGGATTCATATCAATATTTAGAGCTCAATGAGATCTCATTAATCTAGATCTCATATTTTGTGTCAGCATTTCTTTTTCCGATAAGAGCAGATCTATTTCAGTTCAGGAATAGCTTGTCTATCTGTTAGGTTTTCTGAATCTGTATGCAAAAGAAATTTTCTAATATTGGATCAGAATTTTTTCTTATTATTGCAATAGAAAACATACTGCAAAGACTTCCATTGTTGTTGTATAAGGAAAATGTGGGTTGCAGAAAATCTGGAGTGCTAAGTGTCTTGGCTTATCTGTAGCCTGCCACCATCTGCATGCACAATGTTGTGGCCTTGTGAGAAAAGAGGAAGAAGCAATTTGGGAATAGGATGGCTCGCTGTTAGAGGAACTATCAGAGACAGTTGCATATATACTATCTTGCTAAACTGAATAGAACAAAACAGCTTTCCATGAAAGAGGCTGTAAAGATAACCAAAAGTGTCATGCCATTTAGCTGTTTGAAAAGAACATCTAAGCTCAAGTAAAGAATGTTTCCTTTTGAAGTATTTGGAGTGTATATGAAAATGGTTTAAACTAAAAACTCTCTTTCTATGGAACAATGGGATCATTAAGATCCAAGTAGGAATAATAAATACCCGGTTTTTATATCAGCATATGAGCACATTATGGTTTTCATTTTCTTACTATTCCTTTTTATTTAGCCTATTAGTATGGAAGAAAAAGCAGACACCAAAGCGAACAATAATTATTTTATTTTACTTAACCTATAACTTCCTGTACTTTTGCTCTCATTTCTTCATATTCCTTTACTCCAATTAGAACAAACTTGGTTTTGCTATTAAAATCAAACAAAAAACCATGGAGCGTTAACCTTCTGGTTTCTTCTACAGTGGAAGTCTAGTAAGATCCTAATATAAGGCTCTCAGCATAACGGTGATCCGTTATGTATGCTGTTTTAGAAATTAATATGATATATTAATATATACCTGTCCTAAGGTAGCACTACTGTTATACATTAAGAATGTCCTCACTATAAAGTTTATTTATGATATTCCTCAGTGTATATAGGAATTATTAATATTTTCAGAGCTACCTTCAGCAATAGGATATTGCTTCTGGGATGGGGAAAAAATGGAATGTGAAAGCAGATGTTTCACCTAGAAGATCTTGTTAGAGGGAAGCCAAAGAATGAATCCTATCAGTGCACCGGTAGAGCAAAAGTGCAAACTACTTGACCACCATCATCAACAACAAAATCCCCATCTTTAGTATACTGAATTTGATGTAAGGCTTCTGCTGACTTTCATGTGCATTGGGCTTGTATAGACAGAGTTTCTTAGATGTCTGAGTCTGTGCATCTACACTAGTACTGTCCATTACCTATGTTTTACTACTCCACATTTGCAGTTGACACTCTAGGCACTGTACCTGGGCTTATTGTTTATTGGGCAAAATGCCAAACAATATTCCAAGTTCCCTTCTTCCATGAGAACCAGTCATCTACTACTGGGTATATTATCTTCTGAAGACTTCTCTGAAATAACAGCAAAGAAAGGCAAGAAAGAAGCGAGAAATGGCAGTATTTCTGCTGGCAGACGAGTGGCTTTTTCTCATCAGTGGTATAGTTAATCTCTAAACACCTTGGCAGTCCTGGCAGGCTAGGAACTATATGCAAGGAGTTGCCACCAGTGTGAGGTTTACAATGTGGATGGTCATCAAATACAAGTTTTCTCATGAGTTTAAGTGTGATCCTGCTTACCACTTTTGATACAGCCTGCTTGCAGAATTATTCTTCTTACTGTTTCTTACATTATATATAAATTCCAAGCCCAAAAAACCAAAAAACTAATGATCCTAAATTAGAAAACATTTGAAAGATCTATTATTCTTCAGAACCAGTTGATTCAGAAAATGCAACTTCCCGGGTTCCCAGATGCAGAACACGGCTTGTTCTGCAGTGAATGTTTAGATTAAGTTTCCTGTTCTTTCTTGTTAGAAACTCTTTCCAGAGATGTTTTCCAGTCTGCTCAGAGGTGGAGATAGAGTAAGTTATGGACGCAATATCTTTTTTTTCCTACCCCCTGAAAGATAGTTTCTCCCTGACTCCCTGGAGTATCCAGAGTAAGGAAAATGCCTAAGTATACCTTTTTCTTCTAGGCCAGACAAACTGTTTGTTGTAGAATTTTTGAAATGAAGGTAGTGATAAATAAAATGAGAAACCTACAGCAACTGTAGTCTCACTGCCTGTTCCCAATAACTTAATGTGAAACTTGAGGAAAAGTAACCCATTATGTGAAGATGAGAGTGATCTATTCTGCAAGAGTAACAAATTGCATATACCAATTAAGAACCCAAGCCATCTGGCCCTTCAGCAAGGCTTGCTGTATCTCCACTTGGTGTGATAAATTAAAAAGCTGTTTCTATGTGCATACTCAGGTCAAACATATTTTATTCAAAAATATCTGCTGTCTTAGCCACTCATTAGGTCAAAGAGGAGGTTTTTATATTGTTTTGATTACTGTTCTGCACTCTCAGTTGACATCGCCTCATGCACATATAGGTAATGATGTGAAACTTTTTTCACAGTACAAACTCTCTCTATCCTTCTGTAGTGAGGAAACACAGTCCTTGAGTTTCACTGTTACAGAGAGGGAATTTCCTAGAGCTGACACTCTGATGATTAAATTACATTCTCCCTGAATAGTTATTCACAGCTCCAGTTTCTTTCAGTGGTTGAAACTTTTGGATATATACCAAAGCTATATCAACCCCACTATGGCATGTAACCTCCAAACCCAAACTACACATCTGTGTTCCCTATGAGGGACTTACCTCAAATAACTAGTAAAAGATTGTAAAGTAAAAGTGGGACTTGAGCAGCCAAGTGCAATCTGGAGTGGGATGCCTCCTTTCCCTCAGTGTTGACAGCCAGGATATTTCACCTTTGGTTACAGATCACCTGCTGATAGACCAGTGTGCATGAGGTTCTCCTGCTGAAGCTCTTAGATTCTGTGCAGATAGTTATGTATTCAGAAGAAAGAGGGAGAAAGTAATTATTGCTAGGGAGAAAGTAATTCTTACTTGGTGGCTAAGCACTGATGCAGACGAATCAAATTTTTGTTTTGATGAATCTTCAGTTGTCTTTGGTTTTGATAGCCTGATGATATCTGAAACTCTCTGAGTTGCTCCAAAGGAATTTTGAACTATATATTGAGTGGTAGTAGTATGTTTTCAGGAGTGCTGCAGTGCCAGAGCTGTAATTGATGACACAAGCAGCTTTTCCTAGCTCTGTGTGAATGTGGGAGAGACTGAGGGCAATGGAGCATCATCAATGGCAGAGAAGTAGGGCTAACTTTTACATTTTTTCACTCAGGACCAATAACTATTAAGCTAAACTTGTACATCCACAGCCAAAAAACAGCTGTCATAGCAGACAGTTCACAGAATTTAGAATCCAGTAAATCGTAAATCCCAACCCAGAACAGGCAATAAGGCTGCAGAGCCCAAATTATACCTCCCCTTTCCACCAGCAATGGAGTACTGACTCCTCTAGTGAGATCACCCCAAAACTCTCATTCCCTGAGGTTTGCAGTGGGGATATTTTGTGGTTCTTTGCTATGCAAAAATATTAGCCTGCAGGTCAGGAGATTGGGAAAGCTGGTTACCCTATGAGAGTGTGCGCACCAGCTCATGGTCGGCAGATATCCATTGACCTTTCTGACTTAACTGATGAATTCTGAATTCTGCCTGAGTTGGAGGAGTAGGGTAGCTTAATGTGTTTGGAGGATGATATTCGTGCACTTTGAGAGCAGCGTGTCTGCCTTGAGACATTACAAAACTAAATGTTTCTGGGACAATGCCTGAATAGGTGTATTAAGGTTTAAATTTTGAATGTTGGTATTTAAGGGGAAAGTTAGTTATTACCTTTTTGTTCATCCATTTCAAAAAGATTTTGTAAATCAGGCTGGAGGTCTGATTTAAAGACTTAGGCTGCTGTTGTTTTGATCTAATTCAAATGAGCATTTACATTTTTAATACATCTCTCAAACCTCTTCTACTGTAAGTCCTCTTGGGAATACCATCTCTCTATAGAAAGAAATATTTCAGGATTTGGAAATGGATAAGAAATTGTTAACTATAATTCCATTGGTTTCTAAAAAAATATTTGGATATCACCAAATATTTGGGTTTTCCCTGTTAGAAAAGTTTTGTATCCAAAACTTATGTTTCTATGTCATTATCTCAAAAAAGCAGTTAAAAACATCTACTAGAACAGTTTCCAGCTAAAACTGATATTTGAGACTTGATACTCATCCACAGAAAAATTACACATTCATGGGAGAAAGTTAGAATTTTTATCTCTTTCTCCTAGTTAAATGTGTAAGTTGAGGGAAAAAAAAAAAAACAAAATAGAAAACCATAATGTTTCAGTGAAACTGTGACAAAAGAGACTGTAGTCATCAGTCAAATACTTTATCAAGGCAACTCAGTGCAGACTTTAAAGTTTTCACCTTTAAATCTGGCTAGGTTTTGTATTTCTCATACACATACCACTCTTCTTCTCTTGCTCTCTTCATCTTTGTAATATCAATATGAAATAGAGTTAGGGTCTGAATACTGATCCAAGGAATCTCCTGCTCAGAAGAATGCAATCCTTAACTAGAATGTACTGCTTAGGTAGAGATAAAAAACAAAGCTTAAGGATTAGATGGTACCGTACACTAAAAGAATGCTCACACACCTACATAAATAAAGATAAGGGGCGAAATAGGGGCTGGAGTCCAAAAGTCTTGCAAAATTCACCATAAAGTCAGCAAAAAACAAGAAAGTTGAAAAGTTCAGCTGAGGAAGAAGAGTAGAATGCGACCCCGTGAGGCTGAAGAAACAGAAACGACCACCAAACATTACCCCAAAAAGACAACTCCACCCCAGACTCCGCCTATTATGAATATTATAACTAGATGTTGCAATTATATGAATATGCATGTGAAAATGTTATAATCACTTGTAGAAATTGTATATAATCCTGTCTTTTCACTGAAAAGGCAGAGCAGTTTGTCCAGCGCGAGCTCGCTGGACACCAACGTTGTCTTGAATAAATACCTCCCTGCTTAAAGACTAAAACTTTGAGCAGTTTCTCTGCACCTTTTGGGGCAAAATTCGGCATCAAATAGTCAACCTATGATTATGCCTCTGAAAGTAATATGCATATAATTAGGAACTGTATGAGTAGTTCAGAGGTCACAATTTTTTACCTTAATCACTGTTTTCTGGTGGTTGGACATGATAGCAACTCAGACTGGTTTTGTGATAATTTACAAATGGCTCGGATTCTGTGTATGGCATGTGCCTAATTGCCTTACCATGCCTTTGCCATTATCTTCAAAACAATGCTTCAACACACAGGGAACAACCTCAGCGAATGAGGTTAATTCCCAATCTCAGTATTTTTTTACTCTTGTCATGCTACAGTTCATGAGTTAGGGTAGGTATCTCCATTATGAAAAGTTGGAGTCAAGTGGAAGCCCTTAACCTGATTGCATATAGTTTCGATTGAAATTCCCATCTGTGCACTTGGTTTCCTTCAAAACATTTTTTTCTTTTCTAAAACTCTCTCTCCCAATCTCTCACCAGCATGAGATGAGAAGATGGAGATGTATTACGTGCCAATGAACCATCTGCTTATTTTTCTTTCAAGAGCCTCTTCTGCATTGACTGATCTGCTCACCTAAATTGATCCATAATGTTTACACAGAGTAGCCTGTTTGAAACTGTTTGATGTAATAAAATATAGTTTCTATTACACTATATCATCTTCTGCATCATTTCTACTTAACTTACATAAAATGCTCCTGCATTGCTTAAACATGTCCCAAATCATATGGGATGCTATAAATATCAAAATCTCCATTTCAAATCATACTCACTGATCTAAGGATAGTTGTATTGTTGCTTGTGTGTTTCCAATGCTTGTGAGCAACATGTAAGGCTTGTTTGCCTGTCATTATGCTATAATCTCAATTGTGCTGCATATGAAAAAGGTGTATAGGAATACATGTTGCCATCAAATCTCAAATTTTAGTCTGAACAATATCAGTGGAAATAAAACTTGAAAAATAACAGAGAATATATGCCTCGAAACCAAAAACTTGCTACTTAAGAAGCATGGGTTTGAAAGGAATGCTCTGGGAGTTGTGTTCTTAGAAAAACTTTAAAACAAGTATGGTAGAAAGTGTTGGCATCTGGGAGATAATTAAAATTGTATTGTCAATTCCACTGAAATACAGTTAATATAACCGATTTCATTTGTATTAAAGGTAACAGAAGAGCTTTTAAAAAGATAGTAAATTGTTTCTTATGGATGTCTTTATTACAAATATAAAACATGAACTTGTCCCCAGTGAAGTCAATGGCAAAGCTCCCAATGGCAGCTGTGAGAGCAGCTTTGAGACTCTGAACTGTTACAAGAGTAGGAAATTCCTTGTATCCACATTGTGAAATGTACTGTTGATGTAGTAAGCCAGGTGAATCACCTCAGACTTAAAAAGTATATATATATTTGCTTTATGCTGTACATCCTAAGACAATGAAAAGTGAAAATAAACTTTTAGTTCTTTCACAGATAAATTATAGTCAAGCACCGATCTGTGTAAAATGTGCAGAGTTCTGGAGAATTCAGAAGTCAGTTTTGTCTTGTGAAATGTGCACTAAAATCTATTCCTCTTGCCTGCTCAGGAAAGCTAGAGATGAGGGTAGATGTGAGAAAGCCTCAAAGGAGGCAGCAGGAAAATAAGGCTTGACAGGCTCTGACAGCACAAGGTTAAAATGACAAGGATATTTATGCAAATGAGTCTGTCATACTTTTTTTCTGTTAGAATCTGTATTTACTCTTATGGCAGCAAAAAACATTGAGAGGGAAGGAAAGAGGAGCTTGATATCACTCACCCAAACCAAAACCATACATGAGCATTTCTGTCACTCAAATAGCTTTACACTCTAGTAGAGGTTGCTTTGTGTTGGACCCCGTGTTTCCCAGTCTTCAACCAGCTCTGAGCATAAAGGTAGATACTTACTGCACAACACCAGTGACAAAGGAGGACCTGTCTTCCATGGGAAATTATGAATGGCAATATCTTCCTTGTAATATTGACACATTGCTTGAAAAGGGGGTCTTTGATATTGCCATCTTATTTGATAAGACCATGTCATGGCTTTCCTAGAGATCCCTTGCACTGCAGTGAACTCTTTGGGCATGTTATATGGGTAAGCACATGCATCGTTAAGTTCCTTTGCTGTAATGTATTTGTCCAGTAGAAGTTTTCAGTTAGAACACTATCTGAATTATCAGAAACAGAGATTAAAGAAAGAGACAGGGAGTGTTTTGTTATCTGTATGCAGGGCCCAGTCTTTATCACTTTAAATAAATAAAAAAAAAAAAAATCTTGTTTTGATCTTTGAAGGCAGGTGGCTTATTTACATTCAACAGTCTCAATTACTCCGAGGAGATTTTAAAATGTTGACAGAGCTATTGATAAAATAAGCAGCCTTCACTGAGAAAAGGTAATTGAAGCAGGAATAAGCAGGCCTATTCAAGCTGCTGCTTTTGTAATTCAAGCTTTCTGCTTTGGCTCAATGATTTCATCAAAAATAAGTCATCAAGGAAGAGTCCCATGTTGTGCTTTGTTTGTTCAGGAACCAGGTGCGGCACACGTTTGTAATTTTGAAGTGCTGATATTCTGCAATTTCTGCAGTGTAGGTAAAATTTGCTGCAAAACAGAGCTCACTGTTCAACTCTTTTTTTTTTTTTTTCTGCTAGTCAGGAAGGGGCCTTTTTACTCAGCTAAAGTCCTCTGAAAGACCTGACTCTCCAAAGACACATCACACAACAAATAATTAGCTTAACATTTCAGTTTTGCTGGTTGTAGACATTCATGGATTTTGTATCAACATGGGTGATGAATCATATCAAGTCAATGAAAATTTGGGGGTTTTTTTGGGGTGATGGAATGATTAGCCTATGACATTTTAGTGATAAATAATCAAATAATCATCAATAATGATCAATAGGGATAAATAATTGAATATTCCCAGTTTCTAATTTTCTGCACTACATAATTCATATTGACTAAGTTGGCATCCATGTCCAGCTGACATAAAATTAATATTGGCTCTTGAAGTCAAATAGTTCATTTCTGGCAATTTGTCAACTCGGAGTCCCACCACAATAATGCATAGCACATATTTATGGAGTTACTTCCAAGTAGAATTTCATCTTGTTTATAGTATACTTCTTTATAATCAAAAAGCATGCAGAGATGCTCAGTAATTAATTGTTTATTCTAGGCTAGAAATTATTAAACAAGGAAAACGAAGGCTTCACAGCACCAGGTGAAATGGGTGTGGAGGGGTGAAGGGGAGTTGCATATGAGACAGCCCTGTAGTAAAGCCATAGTGCAGTGGTCAGTAGTCAGTACTTGTCTTTCAGCATCCTGTGGGAGGCATGTCTGCCTCTGCACTCATCAGCAGTGTGACATGCCCTTAGCATGGGATGAATACATGGGATTAGGAATGAGGAAAACAGAGCAAAGCTGTATACCAAGGGCAGCCACACACCACTTGTGGTGTGTTCCACAGCAGATTTTGCTGCACTCTTCAGTTTTCCTACGTCTAAAGTGGTGAAAAGTGCCACTTTTATCTTTAAGGATGCTTTTAGAGAAAAAGAGAAAACATCAACCTTTCCTTCTAAGTATTGCTATTAGTTAGTAGGTCTGACTTCTAAAAAACTTGAGTGTACAGTATGTTGTAAATTGTTGAAAAGGTAAGAATGCCTGCTTTCCCCTGTGTGTATTTATTTATACTGGTGTTTGAGCTTCTCTAAATGGAACTAACTTGTGAGAGAAGCACAATTGAGTCAGCTTCTTTTTAGCCTGTACAATCATCAGGAAATCATAGAAATGGTGTTGCTAAGGTTGCCTGCATTTTGCACTAGCTGCAGGGTTTAGAAAAATACTAGAGAAGCAATGTTGTAAAGAGGATTCTGGATCCTCAGCATTTTGTTGCTTTACTGTGAGGCATGTCAGTTTAGGACTTTAACACTTCTAGGAACGTACTAGAGAGGTCTACCTAATTCCACAGTAAATCACCTTTTGCTGGAGTACCAGGTATCTTTGTCTCAGTCCTTGGGATGATCTCACTCTGTACCAGACTGACATGGTATGGAACTGAACACTTTTCTTTCACTTACACTTTGCCAAAATACCTCCTGATTGTTTGTCCTAGTTACAGGGACCAGGACTAGTTTATCACTACGTGGGTATAACCAAAACTGTGTATTCTACACCGTCTCTGTCATTTCTGATGGACTGTTAATAATGGATCATTTGCAGCAGCTACCCAGGCCACACCTCAGGCTACAAGCTGGGTGTTAGAGAACTCTGGGAGGAGTGTTTCTTTGTCTTTGCACCTATGACTCAGCTGTGGTAATGCCTCCGAGGAGGCATTAGCATAGGCTAATATACAAGCTGAAGTTGGCAAAAGCTAAACATGAAAAATATCTCAACTCAACTCTTTCTGTCTTCTAAAACACTAATTAATGCATTAGTCTTATGATAATTACTATAGAGGCAAGTGAGTTAATAAAGTTCTGTCTGGCTTCATCCCAAACCCTTGATATGGCTCTACTTGCTGTCCCTGAACAAATATGAGCCGAGGACAAAAAGAACCAAGCTAGAAAAACTTTCAGACATTATGTTGACAGTTATAGATAAGAGAGTGGTCGTGCACCACTCTCAGAACAGAGCTGTCCTCAAAAGTCTCAAATCTACTCTGACTGTTTTAATCAAACTGGCAGAGCTGCCACCCAGCCCCCAGTGATCTGCACTGTAACCATGCCATGCTCTGTATGGTAGCAAGGTGGTGTTGAAGCATTAATTGCTCAGCGCTATTTTAACTACAAGAAGAGATATGGGGCATTGCTTATTCCTGTATAACAAATGTTGCTGTTCTAAGGCTTCTGTTCCATGACCTTTGCCTGATTGGAGGTACGACTCAAAGAATTTGCTCCAAAATTATTTTGTCCTTTATCTAAGGAACATCCCATTTTCACCTTTCTTACCTTTTGGATTGTTTGCTCCTCCAAGAATTACTTAAGCAACTTTTCTAGTTAGAAAGAAAACAAGCTAAGTATTTCTGCCTTTGTTAAGATTTATTTTCTTTGTACTTAGGACTTTCTGAATAACAATGGGTTAACAGTTGTGACACCATATTCTCTGCTGACACCTCTCCCCACCTCAGCTGTGACTGAGCTGCACTCTGGTGCTGGTCCAGAAGAGTATCTCTCTGACCACCTCAATGTGCAGTCAAACAAACAGCAGAGCTGATGTCAGGAGGAGGAGCATCCTAGAAAAAGAGATGAGGAAAGAGGTGTGGCAGACAGGGTAGGCTGTGAGCCTTTTCAGCAATGTATGGAGACACTTTCAAGTCATAATCAACAGAACACCTTTTGAGAGAGGGAAATATTATGACCCTTCCATAAAATAAGAGCTTGAGGCTCAGAAGTAAGACTAGACTCATGAGTTTCACTGAATACTGTCTTCTTTCTCAGAATACTGGCAGAATAGATCAGCTCTCCAGTATTTGCATTTTAGCATTTTCCTGTATAGCTCCATAAACACTAGTAAGAATTTGTGGACTGTTTTCCTCTCATATGTGAACAGAAATTCAACAAAGCAAAATAAATGTTACCTTTAATATTAAATAAACTCACACATTCACAAAAAATAAAAACATAATTGGGTTTCCTTAGAGTTAGTTCCCACATAAAATATTGCTAGTCCTGTCATTGACCCCAAAATCTCTCAAACATTCTTTAATGTATGAGTTATGTTCAAAAATACTGGAAAATAACTGACTGTATTTCTTAGTTTCACGCTGACAGCCTCCCCTCAGACAACATTTCTTTTTTTTGGCAAGTCACTGTGAAAATAAGTTGACATGTTTCTGTGTGTTAAAGCACTGTAGCTCAAGTAATGGGAAACCTGTTTTCTCCCATGTCTTACTCTTCTTGAGGAGGTTATAGCACAAAGTGCAGATGGTTGAGCTTCCACAAGTAAGAATCTCCTGTATTCTGCTGGTTTTAATTTTTTTAGGCTCTTCTCCTGATTTTAATTTTTTAGTCTCCTCTGCTGGTTTTAATTTTTTTTTAAATTTTGTTTTTTCCCTTTTTTTCTCTTTTTTCTTTTTCTTTCTTCTTTTTTTCTTTTCTTTTCAGAAATATATTTCCCTGAAAACTCTTACAACATTTAGAAGGAATGAGAAGGGAAATTGTTTAATACATTAAAGGGAAATAATATATTCTACATGCTAAAACAAATCCTTCTCTAACTTTACTCACGTTTGTCCATATGGGCAACTGAGGCATCTTGTAATAATTTTTATAATTTATTAATCAATATGAAATTAGTGGTACTGTAATATTTCAATCGAAAGGTTACATGACTTTTAGTGTACTGACTACTGTTTAAGGTTCATTATAAATCAGAGTCAAAGAGGAAACAAAAGGACATACGGAAATATCTGGATATAGAAATATTTTTTTTACTATTAACTTTGTTTCTTTTCTTTGGTGGTTATTTTTGTGCATTAGTTTTCCCATAAAGTTCACTGCAAGGCATGTGGATCTGAACACAACATATAACTCTAGGATTTTAATGATAGATGAGTTAATATGCAATTCTAAAGGCTGCCTGTTAAATATTATCAACTGATGTGTATTTGAATGTATTTCACATCAGTAAGCATTCCAGTCTCTAGTAAATGAATGTGAGCTAGAATAAATTGCACATACAGACTTGCATTTGCAGAATGTGGGTTAATACCTTGGATACATGATATTGGACTGAAGATTATCACGTTTGGAAGAATAAAATGAGAGACACCAGAAAGCAGATACATTACACCTTGCATAGGGGATGTGTGCAGGAAGGGAATATTTTTAGGTTGGCAATCACACAATATAAACTGTTACTGTGGCAAATGAGCCCCAGCAGTTTTCAAGGTCTTGCTGCTTATTCTGATATTGTGTGATAAGCATCTTTACAATTACTTGGCTGTGGATTATGTTGCTCATCGCAGGTAATGATTACCTGTAGCTGTAAAACCTGCAGTACATCAGAAGTCTCCAAATAGCTTTCTGCAATGAACAACTGAAGGGGCTGCCTATGATGAAAAGAAAATTTTAGTCTGATTAATCTTCAAAAAGTCCTAAAACCTTTCAAAGAGATGCATAGGAAACATGTACCACAGTGACAATCTGTATCTTATTCCTTCCATCTATTTGTAGCTGCTAATCTTTTAAAAAATGTGTTTTCGTAAAGTCTGTATACACATCCTGAAGCTCAGAACTGGGGGAATTTTAATAAAGCAGAAATAATCTGCATTTTTTTCCATTCTCAGGAGCTCTTATTGAATTACATTTGTATATGAATCTTCTGCTGGCAGTTCTACTTTGAAAGACTTCAGAAAGAACAGATGCTGGGATATTTATGTACAGTCATTTCAGACCAGCTCTTGCAGGTCCCGCAAGCAAACACCTAGCATTCAAAAGTCAGACAGGCATATATAAATACAGCAAACCTCAGTTTTGTTCATGTGGTTATATGGAGATACTAGTTACTAGATATTTGAGAATTCTAAGAATGGGTTCTTTTGACTGTCTTCCCTGTTGTGTGCATTGACGACAATCAAAAATTGTACCTTTTTAGCACCCAGACATTTTAGGGCAATTTGTAAGTTGCTTAAAGTATTCTCTCCACTGTCATTACCATGAGTACTGCAGTGCCAATGCACTGCTGTTGTAGTTGGAGTCTCATACCAATCATTATTTGCGTTCTGAATATAAAACATACAGTAGAAGTACAAGAAGAGTTGTACTGGACAAAGTAAGAGAACTGTTATGATGTCTGTCATGAACATGCCTGTTCTCTGTGCAGAACAAAAAGTTCCAGTCAAAAAATATGTTCTAAACTAGGAAGATCAGTTCAGCTGTGTCAAGCCTGGTGAAAGAAATCAGTAGGGTTTTCAGATAAACTCTTAGATCTAACCCAACATGTCTTTGAGAATAAAGGCTTTCAGAGGGCAATGGACAGTTATAGCAGCCAGTCAAGACTGAAGAGAACAAGGCAAAGCCAGAGACTATATTTAACCACCTGCCACGCAATCCTGCACGTATATGGTCATACTAGAATGTGCAGCTGTGCAGAAAAGGTTATGGCAGACTCTACAGTAAATTAAAATGCTATGGGGGCAGAGAGGGAGAAAGCAACCTATCCTTCAGCCTGTCAGCATTCAGTGTACCTTGCATGACTGACCTCATATGCTGGAAGAAATAGAATGAAATCAGACTTCCAAATTATTTGCAACTGTGATGTTCATACAAAAGGCTCAGTCCTGCTGTGTTCCAGTGAGGAAATACTCAGTGTTATTTTGTGTTGATGACAGATGTAGTTTGATGACCTTGGTGATCCAGAGAAGCATTGATTTTCTTTTTTTTTTTTTTAATTTGGTTGGTTTTACATACTGTTTTGGAAATGTCTTTTTTTTTTTTTTGTGATCTTACTACCTCCTACCCATGAACTCAGATATTGGTAGCCAACAAATGTCAGCAAACATTCTGACAAATTCTCAGCAATTAAGTAGTAATCACTGAACACGTTAGAAGCACTGTGAAATGAAACATTAATTGGAATGTACAACCACAGATTGCCAGGTAGTTCACAATTTTAAAAGAAAACTTTGAAAAGTTTAAAAAAGTTTTAAAACATATAAAAATTGTTGTCTTCTTTGAATTTCTAACTTCATTTTGCCTCATAATATTATTGTGATTGTCCTAGTTAGAACAGCTGAGACCAGTTCATCACTGTATGGCTGTAACTGTGTATTCTATAGCCTTCCATGCCATTTCCCAGAAACTGTTGTCAATAGATCATTTACGCCCTCTGCCCAGAGCAGCCTGACTCCTCAGTCTATAAACTAGGTGTTAAGAGGCCTGAGAGATAGGAGGGTGCCTCCCTGTTCCTCACACCCATTGTGGGACTCCCCACCCTGAGGGAAGTACTGGGCACTCCTGCCTGAACTGGAGAATATATAATCTTGGAGTCTTGGAACTTTTTTAACCACTCATGGGATCCAGAGGAAGGCTGCAGACCACTACTCTCAATCAGACCGCAACCACCACTCTCGACCAGACTGCAACCACCACTCTTGACCAGACTGCAACAGCACTCTCACCAACAGGTTTTCCCCTCTCCCTTTACTTTGGACTCAGGAGGCCCAAAGAACACCACTCTGTTCATGCCCCAGGGTACTGGGTTATACATTTGTGTTTTGTGGGATAAAACCAATTGTAGTCTGTATAATCATACTTATTATTTTATTAAATTGTTATTCTGACTTATAATCTCTCTTTTTGAGTTGGGTTCATTTCCCCTGCCAGTTTACCTCTGAACCAGCATAATGATATAATTAAATAATTATAATGATTATTATATTCATTCCCCAGTCACCTTTAGGGATTTTTCCCCACGCATAATAGTTTCAATTTTTTTTTATTCTTCTGTAGTACATTCAGGAAGATGGAAAGTGGTATCTTTCTCCTCACATAATCAAGCATCTATATCGTTTTTCTATCATTTTCATTAGCTTGTATCTGAGTGTCAAGTAACTGAACTGTCATTTTCCTGTGCCCTGTTTAAGTGCCAAAGCACTAAAATTTTCAGATGGTGAAAGGAGCCACTGAGAAATACTCAGACTAAAGCTGCAAGTGATTCAGTGTGGGACTGTTCATTGGAACTTGGTAAGTTCTAGCAAGAAGTTTTAAGAGAACCCAAGAAGTATTTTATTAAAATGGACAGTCTGAAATTTGAGATTTTAAGCAGAGTTCTTGCAAGGTTTTCTTTGACCTTCGCAAAAATAGCCTCTGCAGATGCATTCTGCTGGAAAAGGCTTTCCTGCTTCCAGATTCCCCCAAACTTTCTGCTGTACAGAGGTCTGAGGAAAACCAATAAATGGTGGATATTAGCTCAGTTTCTTAAAATAACTATGAAATTCTGACAGCTCAGATGAAGAAGTTGTATGCTTGCCCTCTGTTGAGGTTTACTGATAGAAGATATACATAATAATACTTACTAGGCTCTCAAAATATAATACAAATCTTGAACTGTGCAAAAATAGAATTTCCCAAGATGCTGTAGGAAACATAGTGTGGCTATCTTTTAAAGCAAAAACTTCTAGCTCTTTAACAGCTAATTTACAGGAACATGGGAGAGGGATAGTGATACTGAGTGATAATAGACTATATATGAGCTGGTATGATGTTTACACTACATTAGAGTGAAGACTTTTAAGACTCCAGTGGTGAAGCATGTAGCAGCCTGCATGTAATTATTTTAAAACAATTATTTCAAAACAATTATTTCAGCTGATTTTGATACAGGGTTTATAGGAATTGAAGGAGAAAAAATTCACACATTTACAGATACAGCTATGTTTTTCAGTGGAATTGCAGTTTTTAATTGCAAATCTTTTCAGCTAGTCAATCTGTGAAACTCCTTTTAAGTCAATAGAACTACACTGATTTACAGAGAAGTGGTCTTGTATCTTTGATCTCCCCCATGTTCCTACACAGATATTTTCCTCCTTCTTCTGTACTTATCATGACAGATTTGTGTCTGCATCTTTAAAGTGGCATTTCCTTGCTTGCTTCTCCCTGTAATTCCTTACCTGTAATCTGCTCTTCTGGTGTATGACCACAGTGGTTCTCTGACAAAGTTCATTAAGTGGTATCATCTCCTTTGTACTTGAACAGAAGTTCTTATTGAGAAGCTTTTTCCTTGGAGGTGTTGTAACATGGTATCAGAGTTTAATTACATTACTCTTTGTCTCCAATTGTCCAGGGAGTGACTACTTGATAAATTTACCCTAAATCAACACTTTTGTTTGTGAGTTGCTGTTGCAACTCACCAATGGACACATGCTAGTGATGAAGACCAAATTACCTCCATGACTAAATTTCGTTCTTGTTATTCATTGACTTGAATAGTATGAGAACCAAAATATTTGCTAGGATAGGACCATGTGACCAAGACAGAGGGACTGGACTAAAGGAGTACTGGAGAAGAGATAAATGTCTAATTCAATCCCTAGAGTAGTACGTTTTAGGCTCCATTCTACTCAGAAATCAAAACAGACTCAATTTTTTGAACAGGCAAGTTATCTCAGAACCTCCATGTCATAGGCTTACTTGTTCTAAAAATCCAAGCAGGAATTTTTCTTTTCTCTGCCTCCTGTAAAAGAAAGATGTTGAACAAGGGAGGGGGAAAGGGTGATTGATCTACACAAAAGAACTAACTTGCAGAACTGCATTCCAAGCTGGCCCTCCTAAGAACTGTGGGGAGGAGTGATGAGGTTTCTTTTTTCTTTGCTTCTCTAAAATGGGATTTCACTTTTGCCTTAATGAAGGCAAAGTGTGTGTGTTGGAAAAGCTCCTGGGTCATTTTTGTTCTCGGCTGTTTTCTGTCCCTGCCTTGTCTGTGCCCTGTTCTACCCCCAGCCCAGACCTCCTCGGACTTCATCGGAGAGGTCTGACCCATCTGCAGAGGAACCTTTTGGGGAGGAGGTCAGCCTTTTCCCTCCTCCACTCCTGTGTGCTCATCGTCAAAGGGGAGTAAAAATCCCAGCCACAGTCAGCCACAGACAGCATGAGTTTTCGTGGGAAGAACCTGCCTTCTTTCTCCTTTTTGCCCTTCCCCTCTTCCCAAGTGCGTGGGGGGGAAGATCTCCATTTTCGGCTTCTCCCGCACACCAGGCCCCCACACTGCAACTGCCAGAGCCCAACAGCGCCCCCTGCCGACCAGCACCGAGCACTGCAGGCTCTGCTCCTCCAGTGATCCAACAGCGCCCCCTGCTGGCCGTGGTTGGAATTGCGCCAGAAAAGCAGAAAGTACTGAACTGTTTCCTTTTTGAGGGGGATTTTTTGGGTACAGGATTATTGTTTTAGTTGTTTTTGTGTTCTTTTGTTGTTCTGCCACATATACACATATATCCTTTAATAAAGTGCTGTTGTTCTTTCCTTTTCTCGTACTTTCTCAATTGGAGCCTCTTAATTTCGGATTTACAATTGCTTAGAGGGAGGAATTTGGTCTTCCTCATAATTCATCTTCCTTAGCAAAACACTTTAGTCCATTAAACTGAAACACTCTGTTGTTTAAAGTTATTTATTTTATTTATTTTTTTATGTTGTTTAAAGTTATTTTATTTAAAGTAAGTCCAACTCTCCTGATGAACCACTTCAATTCACTGACCAAGCAGAAAGTTATCTGTAGGGTTTTGAGCCTTTTTTCCTGTATTAGTTTTTCTGTAGTTAGTTTTTACTTAGTGAGATGTTTTGGTTCATGGACCAATCAAAAAAATACCAAAACTGGTACACAACAAGATGTATTTCTTTCTTTACAACAGCAGAAAAATAGAAATAGATATACTATCTAACTTATGCAAGTACAAATTTTTCTTTCTGATCATCCCTTTCATCTAATGGCTGTTTGATAACTCTGCTTTATAAAGTTTAGGTTAAGGGTTATAAAGCACAAAAGGAGCGTAACATTGTAATATAATCTCAGGTGGAATAAGCCTGTGGGATCTGATGTTTGCTCAGGTGCAAACAAAAGCAATTAGAGCAATTATTTTCTATTTCTGATATTGTTCTGTATTACAGAGCGGTCAAATACTAAAGTAAGTACAGGGACAACTATGAAATATGAAATTGATACAGTGTGTAATTTTTTGAGGAATACAAATATTGACACCATTGTTCATTTTTATTCAGGTCATATTTCTGATTGTACTTATATTGTACTGATTGTACTTCTGATTGTACTTTTATTTATTTATTAATCAATCTGTTTATTCATTTATTTATTAATTGGAGTAGTTTGGATATAAATTCTCATATTGTTTCATTTTTTAAACTTCATAACTGATTTAATTGGACAAAATTCTTGTTTTAGAATTCATTCCTTCCTTTACCAAATCACAGATTATGAATATAGAGAAGTGGTCAGAGTAAGCAGAAATGAAACAAGGCCAAGACCAATCTGGAACTAAATCTGACCAAGAATGTCAAGAATAAGAACTTTTTCAAATACATCAATAACATAAGGAAAACAAAGGTTAGTGTAGGACTGTTACTAAATGGAGGGGTAATCCTTGTAGCAGAGGACACAGAGAAGGAAGTGTTATTGAATGCCTTCTTTGCATCAGCCTTCACTGACAAGGCCAGGCCTAAGGAATCTTTGACCCAGGTGACCAAGGTAAAGGAATGGTGGAAGAAGAATAGGAATTAGAGAACACCTAGGCAGACTTGATGTCCATAGGTCCATTGGCCATGATGAGATGCATCCATGAGTGCTGAGAGAGCTGGTGGACACCATACCCAGGCTGCTCACAATCATCTTTGAAAGGTCATGGAGATCAGGAGAGGTGCCTGAGGACTGGAAGAAAGCAAATGGCATCCCAGCCTTCGAAATGGGCAAGAAGAAGGATCCACGGAACTACTGGCCAGTCGGTCTCACCTCAATCCCTGAAAAGGTGATGGAACACCTCATTCTATAGGCCATCAAGGATGACAAGAAGGTGATCAGGAGCAGTCAGCATGGATTCTCTGAAGGTAAATCATGCTTGACCAACATGTTTGCCTCCTACAATGAGACAATTAACTGGATGGATGAGGGGAAAGCAGCAGATGTGGTCTATCTTGACTTCAGAAAGGCTTTTGAGTCTCTCATAACAACCTCATAGGTAAACTCAGGAAGTGTGGACTGGATGAGTTGACAGTGAAGTAGATTGAGAATGGCAGATCCCAGACAGTTGTAATCAGTGGCACAGGGTGTAGTTGAAGACCTGTCACCAGTGGTATTCCCCAAAGTTCAATACTGGGTCCAGTATTGTTTAATTTATCCATCAATGACTTGGCTGATAACACAAAGCTGAGAGGAGTGGCCAACACCCCTGAGTGCTGTGCAGCACTTCAGAAGGACCTCAAAAGGCTGGAGGGATAGGCAGAGAAGAATATTCTGAAATTCTACAAGGGCAAGTGTAGAGTCCTGCACCAGGGAAGGAATAATCCCATGCACCGGTACAGACTGGAGGCTGACCTGCTGGAAAGCAGCTCTGTGGTGAAGGACCTGGGAGTCCTGGTGGGCAACAAATTTCCATAAGAAAGATATAAAGCTATTAGAGAGCATCCAAAGGAGGGCAACAAAGATGGTGAAGGGCCTTGAGGGGTAGCCGGATGAGGAGTGGCTCAATTCACTTGGTCTATTCAACCTCGAGAAGAGGAGACTGAGGGGAGACCTCATTGCAGTCACAACTTCTTTGTGAGGGGAAGAGGAGGGGCAGGCACTGATCTCTTCTCTGTTGTGGTCAGTGACAGGACCCAAGGGAACGGCCTGAATCATAGAATCATAGAATCACAGACTCAGCCAGGTTGGAAAAGACCTCAGGGATCATCAAGTCCAACCCTTGATCCACTACTGCTGCGGTTACTAGACCATGGCACTAAGTGCCACATCCAGTCTCATTTTAAAAACCTCCAGGGACGGAGAATCCACCACTTCCCTGGGCAGCCCATTCCAATGCCTGATTACCCTCTCTGTAAAGAATTTCTTCCTAATATCTAACCTAAACCTCCCCTGGCACAGCTTAAGACCATGCCCTCTTGTCTTATGATAGTTGCCTGGGAGAAGAGACCAACCCCCCTGGCTCTAACCTCCTTTCAGGTAGTTGTAGAAAGTGATGAGATCTCCCTCGACCCTCCTCTTTTCCAGGCTAAACAACGGAAGTTGTGTCAGGGTGGGTTTAGGTTGAATATTTGAAAAGGTTCTTCACCCGAAGAGTGGTTGGGCACTGAAACAGGCTTCTCAGGGAAGTGGTCACAGCACCAAGCCTGTCAGAGTTCAAGAGGTGTTTGGATGATACTCTTAGGCACACGGTGTGACCATGGGGATGGTCCTGTTCAGAGTCAGGGGTTGGACTTGGTGATCCTTGTGGGTCCCTTCCAACTCAACGTATTCTGTGATTCTACTCAGCCCTAGTGAAGCCACATCTGGAGCACTGTATCCAGTTCTGGGCTCCTTTCAAGAGAGGCACTGAAGTACTGGAGCAGGTCCAGTAGAGGGTGACAAAGGTGATTAAGGGACTGAAGTATCTCTCTTATGAGGACAGGCTGAGAGAGCTGAGCCTGTTCAGCCACATGAAGAGATGATTGAGAAGGGATATCATCATTGTATACAAGTATCTGAAGGGAGGGTGTCAAGAGGATGGAGCCAGGCTTTTCTTGGTAGTGCCGAGCAACAGGACAAGAAACTAGGGACAGAAACTGATGCACAGGAAGTTCCACCAAATATGAAGAAGAACTTCTTTACTGTATGGGTGACCACACACTGGAAGCCCAGAGTGGTTGTGGAGTCTTCCTCACTGGAGTTACTCAAGAACCATCTGGGTGCAGTCACGTGCCATGTGCTTTAGGATGGCCCTGCTTGAGCAAGAAGATGATCCACTGTGGTCCCCTCCAAATTTATCCATTCCATTATTCTGTGCACAAGTGCCAGCAGAAGAGTAGGAAGCTCATATGGATCAAAACTTCCCATGAAAGGGCAAAACCTCCACATCCCAGCACAGAGAGAAAGCACTGTGTGCTTATGAGGTGCTGCTATGTCATTTTTATCATCTCTCTTAGACTGATGCTCACACCTTCTCTTCCTTTCCAGTGCCCCACCCTGCCCATAACTTCCTTTTGTCATACTTCTCTCACAGTCTCAGATTGTTCTCCTTTTCTCACCATGCTTAGGATCCCTCTGTAAATGTTTTACCTCCAAAAACTTCATACTCACCCCTTTTGTGTGTGTGTGTGTGTGTGTGATGATTTACCCATGCAGTTTCATTGTTTGAAAACGGATTAAAGACCTTCTGAATGCATCTTAGAAGCAGAAAAACAATTCACAAAATGAAGCCAGAACTAGTACAAATTGAACAGAAAACTCAACAGGAAACCACACGTATTGTTTAACTCTATTCCAAAGTCAGGTTCCAGTTGACTGTACCCATGTCATGGGTACAGTGATGGCTGATCTGGGCTCAGTGGTAGACAAGTGTATTACCAGAATACTCAATTCAAATCATGTGTGTTCAGTGAAATCTCTTTAGACAACAGAACTAGTCCCTGAATAGTTCAGTTTTACTTACCTAAAATATATATTCACACAGCTACATCTGTTGCACAAATCCTGCACATTGAGACATTCCCTTCAGCTCTTTGCCCTTCTAAATCCACCGGAAATAAATGTTTGAGCAACTGTGGCCAACTTGACCACACTGAGAGGTGCAATTACTTCCTAAGACACGAGGGAGAATAAAAAAATAGTGAAAAGGGGTAGGGGTTTTAAAAAGTGTTTTATTTGAACTGTATTTCCTCCCCTGGTGGTCTAGTGGTTAGGATGCAGCACTCTCACTGCTGCGGCCCGGGTTCGAATCCCGGTCAGGGAAAAAGACCCCCGGGCAGAAGGAGCTCGTCAGCCCTGTGAGGCAATCCATCTAAGAGAAGGTCACTCTAAACAAACTTACGTCCTGAGGACCTCACTGCCACTGTCCAAGCTTGCTCGGCCCTCTAAACAAACCTACGTTCTGAGGACCTCACTGCCACTGTCCAAGCTTGCTCGGCCCCAGCAGATGAACTTTAGGATTAAAGGGTGGGCTCAGTTCAGCGCACACTGGGTCTCACCTAAAAAATCCATTGCGCAGGCTCGAAGGGTAAAGACCTTTCCCAAATCTTCGCTCGCGAAGACTGGCCATACACAGATTTCCTCAACTGACACAATATTTGGACCCTTCTACTCTAAACCTTCCCAAGATAGGCTAAATATCATCATGGACCAAAAAGGGCATGATTTGAAGGTATTGGGCAAGTCACTTTTAAAGTGAAAGTGTCTTCAGCCTTTGCTATTGCAAAACAGAGCTGTGTAATCATGCCAAAAAATGTTCCAAAGTGCCATTATATTGTCTTACTGTCCTATATTGCTGAAATCACAGTTAATTCTAACACAGAGAATCCTAAGAGAAAGCTCAAGAACGAGAGGTCCTCAGCTGTTTTTACTCGTGAGAAACAGACCAATAATTCTGAAAGATTAAAATATTTAATTGCTTTTATTTCAGAAGGAAATAGCAAGTCACAAAGGTGTTTGGTTCAAATGACGCTAGTTTTATTTTCAGAGTAGATTTTTTTGTCTGATGTTGCTTGAAAACACTCACAGATGCTTTAGTTCATCCTTCAGACATTCTCATGGAGAGGAAAACATAAATTTAGGGTGAGGAGATAAAACACCTTAAAAAGTATAAAGAGGCAATCATGGAAGTTCAACAGTTCTTCCAGAATAAACTCCACTACTCTATGTTAAAGATAATATTTACATTTTGGTGTAGTAACAGCATTTTAGAAAGCTTTTTTTTGAAGGTCAAAAAGCATCAGTATACATTTTATTCACAGAATCACAGATGCTACCACATCTCATGCCAGTGACGTGACGGATTGAGCCAATCCATGATGGACATTTTATTTCTTTTTTTTTATAAAATGTTGAGGGAGATCAGTGAAGACTTGGCAATGGCAAGGACAATAAATTTTCCCTTGCAAGTCAGATATATTCAGGAAACAAGAGCTAACAACCTAATAATGTCTTATATGTGCACATATCTAACAGCTGTTGTCTAACTGTAAACTTTTAGTTTCTGAAGACAGATCTCAGCAAAGCTGTATTGACTTGGAAGAAATTTTGCAACAGCTATGTGTCACCTTCATTGCACTGCAGAATGGGGACTCTTAATCTGGATATTTTAATGTTAGAACGAACTGTCAATTCAGTCATGCTGTAGAATACCAGGAGACCAAAGAACTTTCCTTGTATCCTATTTGGATCATATAAAATTTGGATGAGACTGTTTATCATGTGTCAGGATATGGTGAGAATTCTGGGCAGGTTAGGGATCTAGACAAAT
This sequence comes from Lepidothrix coronata, assembly GCF_001604755.1. Classification (NCBI taxonomy): domain Eukaryota; kingdom Metazoa; phylum Chordata; class Aves; order Passeriformes; family Pipridae; genus Lepidothrix; species Lepidothrix coronata. The sequence continues at coordinate 2,643,107 of NW_016690183.1, forward strand.
TCTCCTCATACCTTAAGCATCTCCCTTTCGCATGTTTTCTTCAAGGAACTGGTCCATTAGAAAGGTGTAAGGGTTTTGTGAGATTTAATGGTGATAAAGGAACACTGAGACAGTTAAGGTTAAGAATCTCAGATGCCGTACGTAATACAAATAGGATGTATTCCATAATCCTTCAACCTTTACTTTTCAATTGAATTCTATATTAGGATGCTCAATACAGAGGTAGCTTCTCAGGCCTTTGCTTTATATGCTGTCATCCCCACAAAGTCATTTGTTTTAAGAGAAACAATGGAGAGGACAGAGATAAACTGAATATGTAGCATTCTTGTATCTAAGTGATCATTGTCTGGAGTGTTAAGCCTTAACAATGACCTGTCAAAGACCTGTCTATTTTCTTTTCTCCTCTTTCTGCTTCCACTTCCTTCTTCAGATTTCATAGCATCCTCTCAAAAAAAAAAAAAAAGGTAAAGGGTATTAAAACAGAGCTTCTTGGTCACTAACTTACCAAACAGATATTGCATTTGTTCTGAAGACTTCCTTTTGACTCATTAGCAAGTATCAGAAGTGTAAGAGGGTCTCCTTAACAATAAATTCAGTAAATAAGTATAAAGATAGCAATTTGAAATATGTCATTTTGCCTCTACATGCTCTAAAAGTGAGCATTTCACTGGCACCATATATCCCCTCCAATATCAGATGTGATGCACTGAAGTCATAGTATTCCTGCAGGTGGCAAAAGTGCTTAATTCAGTCAAATTATCTTAACATCAGAGGATTATCTGATCTGAATTTGAATTTACAGTTCTGGGCAGCAGTAATAAAATCCTTACTGAGCTGTTGTGTTTGCAGTTTTAAGAAAGACAAAATAAGTGCATTTCCTTCTGTATATCTCAAATAATGTGTTTGTGGTTTGTCATAAAAGAGTTTGACTTTATTTGAATGTCCATTTTCTTTGAAAGGTCAGGGTTCATGTTTTTTGTAACAATTTGCTCTAGCTTTTAGTGGTTAGAAGAGGTCATGAAAGATGTCTCTTCAGATGGAAATATTTTTTAGGCTTTCCATGTATCAGACACAAAAAGAAAACGCTTAAAAGTAAACTTCCCACCTCTTAAAGAATAGGATATTATGCATCTAATTGTTTTTGGCATTAAATTATCACACACATTTTTCCATCTTGCATTCTATATAGGCTTTTCTCTAATCAGGAAGCTGGGTGAAATACATATATATAAAAATCAGCATAAATGATTGGGAATCAGAACTGGTTTCCAGTGCAAGATGCTGTGGACAGTATAAACTTACAGGACAGCATACAAGTAGGCTGGAAATCAAGAGAGTTGTGTATTTGTAGCCAGGAAGCTACTGTTAAAATAAACATCTTTTGTTACAATTATGTGGAAAAAAAGGAAGTATGTTAATCATATTGTTTAGACCAGGGCTATCTCTATAATTCTTAGTCAAATAAATTGTTCTTTCTTCAGTGGATAGTTCTGGTAATTTAAACAGAAAAATTAATATGAGTAGTATTTGCAGTACACGAATTTCAAAGAATTTGACTTAGCATGATTAAACAGCTATATGTGACAAATTTTTCTCTGTTTCCTTAACTTTCATTGTAATGCTCTGGTTGAGCTTCTTCAGTGAATCTCTTTACTGTTTTACAGGGGAGTAAAAAGATGCTTTTTATTGCTGCATACACAATTGAAAATGCATTGACTGAAGTAATGTTGGACTAACCTATAAAATCCATGTCAGCAATTGAGAAAAACTTACGGAAAAGTGGTAGCAGGTGATGAAAAGATACTAATGATTTGAGATTTGAAGAAAATACTATCTTAAGAAGAAAGACTTGAAAAGTATCATCTGGAGAAGATACAGTGACACAATTAAATTGCTGCACTCAAGGGTATCGTCAAGCTAATAGTAACTGAAGTGTGTATGGCCAGACTTCACGAGCGAAGATTTTGGGAAAGGTCATTAACCCTTCGAGCCTGCGCAGTGGATTTTTTAGGTGAGACACAGCGTGCGCTGAACTGAGCCCACCCTTTAATCCTGAGGTTCATCTGCCGGGGCCGAGCAAGCTTGGACAGTGGCAGTGAGGGTCTCAGGACGTAGGTTTGTTTAGAGTGACCTTCTTTTAGATGGATTGCCTTACAGGGCTAACGAGCTCCATCTGCCCGGGGGGCTGGGAATTGAACCCGGGTCGTAACAGTGAAAGTGCTGCACCCTAACCACTAGACCACCAGGGGCCCCGAATAGTAACTGAAGAACAAAGCTAAAATGAGAGATCATTTCTGGACACTCCCGTATCAAGTTTGAGCCAGACGAAGAAGAAAGAATGTAAAGTGCTTACTGTAAAGTGACACTCCCACAAAGGAAACAGGAATGCTGGGAGATGAATTTACTGGAGAAAGCTTTTCAAGAAGACCACTGTTTGAAGTAGGTCACCTTGTCTCCATACCAGTTCTGTTTCCATGGGGAGATGTCATTACCAAGGACATTTTGGATCTGTCAGGAAAAGGAACCTGAAGGCTTACAAATTCAAAATGAAAGATGCCATATTTTTTTAGCAGTGCCATAAGAAGAAATGTTGAGAGAAGTGATGGATTCGCTGTCATTTGATATACTCAGATGGAGACCAGCTATCTTTCTTTCAGTAGTACAAAGCTCCCGGGCTTAGGGTAGTGGCAACAGAATGAAAATGGCCTGCAACGAATTTACCAGATGGGGTGAACGATGTAAATATTTATGAGGTCTGGACTAACTCAAACTTTCAGAACTGGCTATTTCAGCTGGAAGAGCTAGTGTTTCATCATTTAACAGAACTACTGTGAAGCTTAATTCAATTATATCTGTAAGATACATGGACTCTTTCCTGGGGAAACTACCCCAGAAACAGAAGACATAAGTAGCAGCAGATGACTTCACTAATTGTGTGCTTGGGAACACATCTCTCTTAGTGTTTCCTCAAAAGAAAAATGCTGCATAAGCAGAGTTTGGATGATAAGCAAATCATATGGAAGGATTCTTGTTCATGTCTTCAACAAGACACAGAGATTTATGGAGATTAGAAGCTGCTCAGTGACTTTCATTTCACCATTTCAACCAATTCTTTTGTTTATGCCAGAGGAATGAGGCAAGTTTGGAATCTCCTGCTTAAGGAAAAGTATGTGATACAGTACCCATTGTGGTATCATCTATTCAATTGTTCTCCTTGTATTCTACTTAGGGAAAATTATTTGAAAGTTATACTTTTCATAACAGTATAAAGGACATGCTGGCTTTCAGATAGGATTGTCTTTCTTTTAGGGAAGAATATTTTTCAAGTCATCACTAACCCTCTGACTTGAGATCATCCTGCCTTTTGCCCCCAGGTTTTTCTGGGCAAAATCTGTCCCTATGTTCACTCCTACTAACATATAGGAAAGTAGATTGCTGTATGTTATATCTGGAGATCCACCTCCCATCTTTCCAAGAGGAAAGAAATACATGCACACATTATTTTCCATCCCCATTCAGTCAGTGGACTTTTTAAAATTCTGTTCATTCCTTTCTACATGTAGATTAGATGATAAATTGTTCAGACCACGTTTCTGGTGCTCATGCATGTCTTTAATGACGGAAGTTGGTATTGATATTATTCAAGTAAAAAACCTCAGCTCTTTTCTGGGGAAGGACATGTTCTATATCCTTTTGACCTTTCAGTGTGCCAGCTCCATGTCAAACTAATGTATCAATATCCAGTTAAGTAAAATATTATAAGTGTCTCATTTCATACATGTCGTAAAGTTACCCTTACTGGATGTAGCTTGAGATGGCACATGCCTGGCACATGCCTGGAATAAAGACTTATTTTTTATCAAGGCTTCTGATGAGTGCTTTTAAAGGTGTTTACTAGAAAATATATTAGAGGCGGGACTACTAATATTTCACAGCATGAGGCAAGACCATTGTCTTGCTGTTCACGGTAACATCTGTTCTTTGGAGGTCTATAAATTACAAAGCCAAAAAGGAAATATGAACTTTAATGAATACTTTCTCCTGGAGTCTCCAAGAGAGAAATCAGAGTGCAAGGAGAGTGAGAGAGCTCAGGGAAAGGAAAAAAAAGGTAAGTTATCTAGCTTTGGCATAGCCTACCTCTGCATTATACACCTTTCAAAAGGAAAGCAGTGATCCACATTACAGCATTAGTGCAGGGATCAAAACTGCAGAAAAAGAAGAAGCTGAGGGAGTTGCACATTGTAGACATCTAAGTGAGTACATATTTCCCCAGATTACTTTAGGAGCATTTAAAAAATGCTTCAAACAACTTATCCAGCCAACCACTAGGACAGAGATAATGTATGAGTCCAGGCAGACAGCTTGTGTGTAAGTTCCTATAATGTTTTCTCTGAAAACTCAGACTTCTCCATCCAAACTGCTGCAGCCTTGGGTGTAGAGGAAGATTTCTAATGTAGGGTGTGAGTCAAAGTCCTTTGGCAAGGATACAGGAGTGCTTGCTGCCTGTACTGTATTTTACATTTGTCCCTAGTTCTCTACATGCACCTTCCAAAGCACTGCAGCCTGGAGGACAGAAGAGGCAGCTGTGAAGCAGCCTTTGGTTGTGTTGCCACTGGCCACTTTGGTATGGCCTTTTTCCAGGGAATGTTTGGATAGAAGAAACAATTCCTCCAAGCACCTGTCCTTGAAAAAAAACATGCTACCCATACCAGCTTCATTTTTTGTTTATCCTTGCTGCACTTGCCTGTAAGAAGGAGGTTCAGTCTTCTCTTTTAATAATTTAGGGCAAAGTGCTAACAGAGAGCTCCAAAACTGTAGGAGAAATGTCCTTGAACTTAAATGGCTGGATAAAAATAGGCCTTTAATACAGTGAGGCAGCCATCTGAAATGGGCTTTTTGACTGTTGCTCCATTAAACAACCTTTAACATTACTGCCAGTGCCTCACAGCTTCTTTTGAGTGGGAGATGAGGGATCCCTTCTACCCCTTTCTGCCAGTAGCAGCACCAAGGAAAGCAGTGCCCATCTACATTTGATGGTGTCGTGATGTTTAATCCCCAGGTTAAGTCACCTCTGGGTAACCCAGCTTAAGATGCAAAAGAAACAGAAAGCTAACCTAGTTTGTTCAAAGCCATGCAAACACAGACAGGGCAGAAGCTGTGAAAAGATTCCAAGCCTTCTTACTCATATTCCCATGTCTGCTGTCCCAGAATTTACTGCTTATATTCCAAAAAAGAAAAGACTTCCTTTTGGAAGATTCCCTCACCCTAATCTCCTCCCTCCTCTTCTTCTCATTCTTTCCCCACCTTCTCCCAGATGTTGGAAGAAATGAAACTCCTATACAAAGTGTCTCCGTGCGTAGAAGAGCATAGTTCTGCGTGAAGGAGATGCTGTCTGATATGCTGGCATCATGGAGGTCTTCTGTCAAAGTTCAAACAGATTACTTTGGCCAAAGCAAAGGACATTTCTGTTATGCAATTTCCCCTCCAAGGGAACATGATTGGTCATAACACTGAGGATTTTTTTGAAGCTTAATTTTATTACATCTGTACAATAACTTGTGATTAGTGGAAGTTAAGGTAGGAAAAGAAATGAAAGAGCTCTAATGCAGTGTCCTGTTGGCACAATATTAAAGCAGCTGATTATGGGTACTTAACTGAAGGAAATGAGAATTATGATCACTTAGCACAGAAGCAAATGTGTGATCCACTATATGTCTGATGAGAGTATAACTCAACAATTCTCTGTAATGAAAAGAATACTGAGCCATGACGTGGACTTTTTTTTTAATGTGATTTGAAGATACTCTGACAGCTAAATTCAGGATTTCCTTTTTTTTTGAACTTTTGCTTTGGAATAGCTGGTGAAGTCCTGCAAGTCCTGCAATTTGAGCTGCAAGTACAATTGCTGGGCTGATCAGAGGGTGATGAAAGACAGACATACTGAAACTGCTCATGTTTGAACAAGAATAATTGCTCTTGCCTTCATCCCTTGATATGCTCCTTACAACCCTGATCCTCATCAATGCTCTTTGCAGGTTTAATCTTAAACCTTTAGTGGTTTGGTGGTTTCTATCCCCTTAGTTGTTTTCTCTGTGTGTGACTAAGAGACTAAAGGAGAAACCTCTAGCAGAGAAATAAGTCAGTGTGTTAGTCCTGTTTTTGGATATGCCTGTAGGGTGCTTCAGAGCAATGTTTGTCACTATATAAACACAATGCTTTGTATTTTTGCTTACTGGGGTCTTAACATGACATTGCCTAGCATGGCAAATATGCAACCAAATGAGGCAAAAAGTCTAAGAGATAAAAGACACCATCCTAAAGCTGCAAGCAGCTTGTAGACTGAGAGTTTGACATTCATCCCCTAAGTGAATGCCTGGGAGAAATTAAGGAAGCACTTTGTTTTTCCTTAAACTGCTGGTGAACCACAGGCACCTTTAAAGAGCATAAGAAATTTTCTTTGAGGGTGGAAGGAGGAGACAAAACCTCAAATAGATTGGTGGGTTTTTTTCACATCACTTCTATCAAGTAGGTATGGGCAACGATGCCTTTTAGGTTGCGTCTGCTTGACTAAATATAGAAAGTATGGAAGCACTTTATTAGAATTTTTTGTTCTTGCTGATAGATCCTTCTGCTCCTACACCTCTTATGATCCTTTCTACTCTCCTTCATCAGTTTTTTTGCACAAGGCTTTTTATTGTCTTCTCTTCCTATTGCTTCTCTCAATTTTAGGCCCTTGCAGAGCAGGGTCTACTTTAATAGTTCCATGCTGTATGTTTGCTTTTAACTAGTGTAATCCCAGAAAACTTTATAACATCTTCCATTCCACTTGTGTAATATATGTCAAAGATTTCTATCAATAAGGCTTGTATGATATCCAGGGGAAAGCTTCCAGACGCTGGTATTTTACAGCAAATTATAAGAAGGAAGAAGGAAGAACAGGGCATTGTCACCAGCTTACAATCACGCTAGTAACTTTTTATCATGGTAAACTTGAGTTAATTTTTAGTCTTCAGTCAGCATAGTAAATATTGTATCTGATAGCTAAAAAATCCTGGGATCTTACTTCCATGGTGTGTCACTGTGTTCACATTCATTTTCTTCCAACACCTGAAGATCTGCAAACATCCCTCAGTCTCATTTCATGATCATTCCATCAGTCTTGCATTATGTCTCTGTTTAACATTGATAGAAGAAATAAGGGTAAGATATAAGAAAGGACCTTTCTTACATTCAATAATTCTTTTTTTTCAAGCATTTATACTTGTATGTATACTTGAAAACAATGACAGCAAGGCACTGAGGCACTGGTAAATCAGCGGCCTGATAGTTTTCTAAATAAGTGTTACAGTCCTAGCTCTTGTGCCAGAACTTACAACCCTAATTCCAGGGAAATGCAGAAGAGCAGAAGCTTTGATACAGTGGTCATAGAGATATGCACTGACACACACAGCTCTGAATTCCTTCCATTTTAATCAGCATGTATGACTATAAAAGATAGAGATGGATTAATTTCCATTCCAGAAACCACAATTATTCAGAGGGAAGCTTCTGAGGGTCAATATTTCTTGGGCCTTGTTCCAGGTAAATCCATCTTGCTTAGTAGTTTTCGCTTTAAGCTGTACAAGGACAGCTTAGTACTAGCAAAATAATTATATTTTGACTTGTGTAAAGGTGTTCTGTTGGCAAAATACACTTGAAAATAAATCAAATCCAGCCTTATCTCTTGAATATCTTGCTTTGTTTATATTGGTTGGATTTTCACTTAAGTTTGTGAACTTCTAGGGTAAGTAATAAGTACCTACTGGAAGATGAATTCATACAGAGATACACCCTAATTCTATGTGATTTGTTCAGGCAGTCAAGTACAGAGGGGTACTAGAAACAAACCGTCCTTCCTGAACTTGATCAAATGCTACATTTTGGCACAGGGGTAAGTAGTAATCTGCCCACCTCACTGCAACCAGCCAGGTTTGAGGTTGATTCCATACTTCATAAGAGCCTGGTGAAACACCAGAAAGATTTTTTTTTTAAGGCTTGTATGAGAAAACTGGGCTAATTCCAAGTCTAATAATGTATTTTCTTCAGAAAGCTGTGTTTCTTTTAGAAAACTGTGGGAATTGATTCCCCATTCACAGAAAATTTTTGGCCTTCTGCTCCTCAAATCTAAGTGCAAATGCTGATGAAATAGAGATTCCAAATCTAACTATCAAACAGAAAACTTCATTACAGGTTAACAAATTATTTTTCATTGCCTCTCTAAAAATTTGCATGTGAAGTTGATGCATGTATATAAATCACATTAGGAAAAAAAGCTTGCAAAAAGCTATCTTATAAGTGATATTGAAAAAGGACCCTTTTTTCATTTGTCCTGTAAGTAAACCTCAACTACTACTACCTACATTTTGGTGCCAAAATGTCTCTGCGCTATGACCACCATTTTGTCAGCTCAAATTTGAAACCAACATTCTGCTGAAATGCCTGAATATCCATGGACCGTCTTCCAGTGCAACATCTGCACTTTCAACACAGGGTTCATTTGGGGTTGCTGCGTTCATGGAAAAGCAGAGGAAGGGACAGAGTCTAGTTTCCAGTGTTCTTGACCAGTTGTTCAAAACAAAATGAAATAAAATAAGGAAGGGAGTAATTGTATTGCAGTACAATGTGTGAGAGGTGGGACAAATGAGAACTGTAGAACCACTGAGGCTAAGTAATCTTCTCTGTCTGGAAGACTAGCTGCCTGCAAGATATGGTTCTAATTGGAACCTCCCTGGTGCCTAGGTATAAGACACAGATTTTACCATAATCCTGAAATGAGACTTTCAGATTTCCAAATCAAATTTTGATTGATTTCCCAACTCTCTTTATTGTCCCTCCAACTGAAAGATCATGTTCAACTTCAGTGTTTTGCTTTCTCCACCACCACCACCTTTTGCAAAAAGGGAATCTGGATTTCTCTCAGAGCACTCTGAAGATAAGTTGCTTCTTTACTGACAAGGTTGGTGTTATGTATATTTTTGTGGAGTGAAAACATGTTGACTAGCTTTGCTGAAAAGAGACTGCGCATTTAAATGCAGTACATATGCATAACTTTCTCCCTGAACCCATCCTGTCAGATTATAACTTGAAGTAAGCTATGTAGAATAGGGGTTGTCATTTTGTACAGTTTTTAACAATGGTTAGGTGTCTATTTTCAGTTTAATACTACTAGTCCCTCAGTACTATTAAAAAAATCTAATTCAAGTAAGTTGTTTCTTGGCCCATTGTCATGAATTTGAGTGACATTTATTCCCTTCCCCCTCTGAAGCACTCACAGAGAGACTGTTAATTTTCTTCGTTCATCTTGAGATTTCTTTTTTTGTCTTTGTTTTTGCACCACTTCCTTAGGCCTTTGAGTTTCCTCCTCTGGATTTCTTCACTTCTTACACATCTTCCTTAAAAATATGTTTTCCCAAAGTAGATACTATTTTAGCTGAAATAGGCCAGAAATGTCTCAGTTGTAAAACTGTTGTTTATAATCCCAGTCTCTGCGAGGAAACTGGGTGAAAATATAATAGTATTAATTCATGTTGGGCTTCTGTTCCACTGTAAACATTGTCTGTTTTGTTTTTTTGTTTTTTTTTTTTGCAAAACTACTCTCTAGTCTCTTATATTTATATAGCTGAAGATTCACAGTAATCACAATTTATAATAATACAGAGACAGTTAAAAGCTCAAACATTACGTATTTTCAATTAAAAAGAATAATGAACTGTTACAAACTTAGATCTAAACAAGGATATCCACTGAGTAGATACATCTTGCATTGTAAATGGAGAGGTCAGTGGTTGAGTAGAACTCTACTAGTAGGAAATAAAATTTTAAAAATCTTCTCTGAGCAGCAAACAGTACAATGTACATGCAGAGAGGGTGGGGGAGGAAGTGGGTTCAATAGATCTTTCAGTATGCTCTCAGATCATTAGAAGCAAAAATGTAAAGTGTCTTTTACCAAGTTTCCAACATGACCTAAAATTGAAATCCCCATTCTGATGTATGAAGTAATGTTTAAGCAATAATGCCCATGAGATACTTTGAATTAAAGTTTGGACCAGATTGTCTTTCAAGGTCCTAGGCTCAAAACTAACCTCGGATTTTCAAATCTAGGTTGTTCAGTTGTTCTGCATTTTTATGAAAAACTTTTTTTTTTGTTTCTTTTAACCACAAAGTTTTTGGTTTGCACCTGGTTGCACAACAGGAGAAAACAGAACATGGCCCATTGGCTGTGCTGAGCAAAGGTACTGGTGATACGATAAATGCAAAGGGGTCAACAACCTGACCCAGCTGCACATAACTAGTGGCATGCAGGTCAAGCATTGATTATTAGGACCCATAAACTGAAGCTTATCCATTATGTAAGTAATAGATATGAAGGCAGCCAGCCTATATATCTCTATTGATATAAAGAAATATAAAAGACTTGCAGATCTTCAAGTAATGTCTTGGACTGCACATTCACTGGATGTCTCAAGATGAAATAGTACTTACTGCTGGGCTCCCAAATGTCATTGTTTGTCTGCCAGCACTGAAAGAGAGTCCCCAGCATAATAATGTACAACTCAGACCTTTTGCTCTGTACCATCAGAACACAGTGTTTGCTGTTTGGGAGGAGGATGGAAACAAGATACGTGGTTCTGGAGACACACTGGACTGGAGCTGTAATGGCTATGTATGTGTCTGTGGCAGCTCCTGAAACAAAGTCACAGACATTGTCTCCACTGCAACTTAGTATAAAATAAAAAACAAAAATCTCCTTCCCCAAATAGTGTTATCAATGAAATTAAGAGAGGGAATCCCAATATAACCTTTCTGCCTTTGTAGGCTGCATAATACTGTATTTACAGAGGAAGGAAAAATCAAAGAGGTGTATTGAGATTGAATTTGTCACTTCTATGATGTTTCAGCAGTAAATATGATCTGCTTCAATGAAGAAGAAATAAGGGGACATACTTCCTCTCAGTTTTGAGATCCATTACAGTGTAGCTCATTTGGTTTATATTTTCTATTTGGTTTTAGTATCTTTCTTTCTGTCTTTATTTCTCCTATTCTAGTGAAAGAGCCAGCCGAGATATAGGTGTTATTCCCAGAGATAGTTACTGATGTCTTATTATGGTGTAATGGAGTTAGTTCTACGGTAGGAAATATAGGGAAATTTTTCCTTCAAGATGTTGATTGCAGCCTGCCTGTACATTCTTGTGGCTTGCTGGTAAATTATCTCTAAGACCAGAGCTGATAAAAGGCTTTCACAGAAAAGATGCAGACAGAGCATCCTCTGGATAGATTGTTTTGACCCTTAGTGACAGTGATGAGGGTGCTGGCCATTTGTCATGTCTACTGCCCCTCTCCCCAAACTTTGAAAAACCCACCAGCTTGCCAAGCAGTCAAGGAAAGAAACAGAGCAGGCCCAGATCATTGCCTAAACCTGAAAGTTTCCCAGTTCATCTGTTCTTGAGTGATGGCATAAAAATGTTCAGATCGAGTCTTTACACCTATATTTCTAGTGCCCATATTTCAGAAATATCTTGTGAGACTGCTCATAGACATAATTAGTATGCTTTTTTGTTTCTTTTGCTAGACAATATGCATGATGATTCTGAGGCCTAAATGCAAATAAGAAGAGGTTAAGAATACTACGAATAATTAGTAACTCAATTCAGAATAATAATAAGAAAGATATTTGCAACAGACTCAAGATTTTTTTTAATTAAGTTACTGTTTGAGTAAATTTTCATTTTTACTGATTTTTATAGTATGTCTGATATCAGAACCTTTATATTCCGTGAAACCTCTCTAGACAGTAAGGGAAGAAAGTATGCAGCAGATGCAAATTGAAGTAGAATAATTCTGAACAAACTCCCGTGTCCCCATAATCTTACTTTTTTCTAGTAACAAATCTTATTTGTTTCTAGTCAGATCAATGGCTCAGAAGACCTACCTCCAAACTGTAATACTAACTTAAAAGACATTTCTTTCCATCTGTTTCCTGACTTCTGTCTTCTTCTCAGCTTTTCCCCTTCCTGCTACCTAGAAAAGGACAAATCCCAGCATAGAACTGCTAGTAAAACACTGCTTTATTATATGCAAATCAGCAATCATTCTTGGATGCCCACAGGAAAGAACAGGACACAGACTGCACTTCTGTTGTGACAGCACATAAATGTACTTTCAAGAAAAGTCTATTATCATCCAAATAGAGTTAGCTGAGTCCTCCTTTGTGTAGGAGACTGCTTGGAAATGGGCATTTTTTCCTGCCCTTTTTTGTAGGCTCTGCTAGCACTAAATACATTCACTGTCTCTGTGTCATTTTGTTTGAACTGTTGTTCTGCAGGTTCTCAGGCAGCAGCAGCAGATCAGCTGGTATTGCTGGTGCCCAATTGCCTGATAACCCTGGAAGGTGAGTTAGTGTCTGTTTTGTGTATGTATGTCTGTATGAAGAATACAGCAGTTGATCTCAATGTCGAACAAAAGAAAGAAAAACAGAGTGGAAGGATAGGTTGTGATACTTAGGAGAGCATGTTAGCCAGCACACTGCATCCTCTCACTAGCACCAGCCATCTTGGCATCCGCCCCATATAAGCTGAGACAGATGAGGAGCTGCACAGACCACACCAGAGTCTGTGGCTGCATCTCACCATCAGGAGAAGAAGCAGAATTAAACTGTGGCTTGCACAGTCATAGACTTGAAGGAAGGAGGCAAAGACTACTTGTTATGTGTTTGCATATAAGAAAGCTGTAAGAGATATTTACAGGTAATGCTAGCCTGAGAATTTCAATAATATGAATTGTACTCAAAAAATCAGTGGGGTTTTTTTGTTGTTTGTTTTGAGGGTTTTTTGTTTGGTTTTTGGAGTGTTTTATTTTGGTTGGTTGGTTGGTTGATTGGATTTTTTTTTTATTGTTTATTTGTTTGCCATTTCCTTATCTTAATTTGCCAAGTTTTTAGGGCAGATTTGTAAACTTCCTTTGACACTACAAAGGCTAGATGGTTTTTTCTTTCAATAAACCCTAACGTAAAGATGTTTATGCAGTCACTTAACTCCAGGAACTGTAGCTTTAAGAAACAATTATAGAACAATGGCTATAAAGAAGGGGGAATAACAAATTTTTCACCTTTGCGGTTTCTCTCTTTTCATGGTAGGTAGTCCAAATTGAAAGGCAAATCCTCACAGCTCTGAAATTAGTAATATACAAATAACACCACAATGCTGTCAACAGTTTTATCTTTTTCACAACTTCCCGGATCAGCCAGCAAGCAAGGTTTTAAATTTTCTTCACAAAGTCTTTTACTATCAACTGGAAAACAGAAAGTGATGCAAAGGAATAAGCAGGGGAACTTTTACTTTCATAAATCTGTTCTATTTGATATCTACATAGCATAGTGTAAGCAATGTCGTAGAAATTATGTGCTATTAAACAAAATCTTTTCCTTCCATTTTTAATTTCTGTTACTGATTGTGGGTTGAGTTAGAAAATAAGAAGCTTGCTGGATTTCCTATGTTACAAATAAAATCAGAATTGAATTTACAGTGTTTGTTTGGGCTGGATCTCAATTTTATCACACCTAGGAACTAAAGAAAAACATACAAGAAAAAAGAATATTCTTCTTGCTTTTTCTCTGAGGTCTTTTTCAAGACTATGCAGTAAGTGTGCTGGGCTGTGCAACAAAATAGTTGATCTCCATATTTTGTTCTTTTGTTCCAATTCAGTAGGTAACCAATGTCACAGAAATTTACATTATAAGATAATCCTTAAACAGAAAGGTTGCTGCTAGCAACAAATAGTTGTGACCAAGCTCCTGTTGCTTTCTATTACAGAAAATATCAAAGGCTTTTCTTTCTGTACCAAAAAGCAACAGCTGGGTTTTGGAGAAGGTAACCAGAAAACACCTACGGTGCACTTTTCTATGTATGGATATTTTCTTTTAATTCTCTACTATCAGTAGTTGAGTAAATTTGGACAAAATTTTAAAAATAAGGAACAGCTGCCTTCAGGGAACAGACTGTGCTCTTGCACATATGGTAGCAGCATGCTCTTAAAGTGCAAGAAAACACAAGGAGCATGTTTACAGATTGGTACAATCAAGTTAGCACTATGCAAAAGTTTCACGCTGTGCTGCAACCTATTGCACTTCAGTCAGTGTTAACAAACAGGTATTTCTTGAGCTCAGCCCACACCTGCCAAACGTTGACTGAGAGGAATGGAGAATTTGTGGTAGGTTTGTCAGCACTGGCTTTAAACACCAAGCCCTTTTAGAATATCGTGCCAGGAAATGCAGCATTTTAGTTTGGATCAGACTATGATTAACCTACCAAGAACACAAAGCAAGTGAGGAGCAGATTGGAAGCAGAGGGGGAAAATTAATGATTGGCAGCACTGATTGTACTGGCATAAACAGCTCATAATTATTTGAGGGGAATATTCGATGTATTATCAACAATGGAAATTTCCTTAGCAGCCTTGGTCTAGTGATGAAGAAAGCACAGGTATCTCTTTGAAATGAGCAGGATGATGTATTTTTGTCCTGTAAGGATGACATACATTGTTCTGATGCTTCTATAGTTCAAGAAGATACAAAATGCCTATCCAAAGAAACGAAATGCCTGTCCAAGATGGGCACTTGGGAATGATGCGTAACTTGTGCCTCAGACTTACATGCAAGTTGGCTGAGCAGCTTTGTGGCCTCTTGAGGAAATATTTTAATACTTTCATAAATCTTAAATTAATTGGTAAATTCTGAAAGACTGAAAAAGAGCTACTGCTCTGAATACGCTAAAAAAGGACAGGCAAATGACAATGAATTAAAGCTTGTCAACAGTTCAGCCAAAGAAGTGTAAAAACAGATATGGGAGTCATTTGGTAAAGAATTAAGGGATCAGACTGTAGCTTCAGTCAGCAACAAAATTTTATGGAACAAAAGTCTCCTCAACAAAACATAACATAATTCTCAAAACTGTTTGTTTAATAAGGGTATCTAGAGGTTGACTTTAATAAACATTTGAACGACACATTCAGACCAAAGTGCTGAGTCTGAGGACCTCTAGAAGCACTTATGAAGCTTGTATTCCTAAGGTGTGCATGCTACCCGAGTTTCTTCTCTCTTTTGTGTATTCTTTGATGTCTACTAAATGTGGGCTCATATTGAGGCTTTTTCCTGTCAGTCAGACATTTTAGACAAACTGTCTTTCTTTCCACCAAGGAGCCTTTTTCCCCAAGTTACAGAAAGTTAATAGTCTTTGAGCCTTTTAATGCAGACAATGTTAAAAATGGTCAAATGATCCAAAGTTACTACAGGTTGTACATATAAAGACAGATGAACAACACAGTGAACACAGAAGCCTTGTTCCCAAAGCCGTGTTAGAAAAATTAAAATAATACTAAGTAAGCACACAGTGATGAACTTAAAAATAGCATAAATGAAAGTCCCAAATAGGTATCCATACCTCAGTGAGATGCAGGATTGCAAATGTAATAGGTATAGTGATAGACAGCTATAATCTTTATAATCCAGTGGCAACTTTTGTCCTCGTCATCTACCATTTTCAGATCTAGTTCTATGCCTTACTCAGTGGATTATCTCTGGTATTACTAGTAGGTGCAACTGAAATCCAACATGCACATGCATGCACTAATGCATGTGATACTGCCATTCAGATTGTGTCCAGGGGTAAATGCTTGATTGTTGAGGCCAATCAGGTGAAGGTCACAAATTTGAATGAGTTTTGTCATAGTTTGATATGCACATTGACTATAAGAATAGGAGGAATTTTTGCTTCTTTCACCTTCAGCTTTAAGTCTATTTTATTGATTGTTTATTGATTTATTTATTGTCATAGATGGTCACTTTTACACCACCGTAGTTCTTCCAGTGGTTTACACCATCAAATTTACACAAAAAAAGAAAAAGTACTGACCTAATAATATGGTTTGGTACTGAAAAGGAACAAAATAATGCAAAAAAAGAGAACAAAACTTTTAATATATATACAGTATGTGCATATCTTTATTATTTTTTGTTCAGGTCTGTGCAATCATTCCACATTATGCTGTCAAACGAGCATCTGTGGCATGCTTTATGCATGTGGCTAAAGCTCAGTGTAGGTTTATGTACAGTAAAGGGGGAATCGTATCTCTGAATCTGGAGGCTCCCGCTTTTTGGTTTAAATTATCTTAGTCTTCCCTATAAATTGAAAGAAATAGAGGGTTCTAATTTACATAAGAATATCAGTTCAAATTTATTCTGGCATCCAGACATAGCTGGGATTCAAAGTTTATGCTCTCTTTCCCTGCAAAACTGTCCATGCTGCGTGACACAGAGTACAGCACAGAACAGGGTTTATTCCTGCTGTTTAGGGAACTTTCTCCTGCTAATTCAACATAGTCATCAACCAAATTTATGCCTCTTTTTTGTTATTTCAGCTTTAAAGCAGATGAATCAGAGAAACAGGCAGCATTTGGTCCACTGTTTTCCTGGAATTCTCCATAATCTCTCTTTTTAAGCATATGGCTCCTAGATATATTTCATTAGCAGACAGTACTGCTCTGTAGAACCCAAATGTAACCAGCCTGTGAAATGTAGCTGCTAATGAGGGGTTAATGTAATAGTGCTGGCAGGGTCTCAGTGGATTCTTTCATGTGAGTCACTAATGACAGTCATCCCTGCACCAGAGATGCTGGAATGCATTATGCAGGTGCCAGTCAGTGGAAAGATGCTTTGCATATAATGAACCCAGTTTTCCAGGAGAGAAGTTGAGAGAAAGGTATTTATTATTCAAAAGAAAACATATTTTAGTAATATGTTAACTCTCTTGACTGTGCTGTGCAAAAAAAAAAGAAGTACTTAATACTATGTTAGATAGACTTTCCCTTCTTAAATTCTCTTCCTCTGTCTATAACCTCTTTTCTCAGTGTTTTCTGAGTGAATAGATATTGCCAATGTCTGCATGGCTTGTGCTGTCACAGTAGATTAGTGATGTCAATGAATTAGACTTGGTTGGTTTTTTTCTACTGAAGTATAAACTGAACACAAGGATGCAAGAATTGTCTCTTGGGGGAATAGAAGGGATGTTGAGTAGCTGTATTATGCTTGATGATTCTGTATGCTAGCCTGCACAGGGTTTAACTCCAAACTGAGTGAAAACTTATATGTAATTTCTCCAAATTTTGAACATTAGAGAAGGAATTTGAATGGTGGGGAGTCAGTCGAGGTGCAGTGGAAAGTCTGCTTTTAAAGATGGGGGAATTGGCACAAAGGGAAACTTTGCCAGTAAGTGACACTTCAGAGGACATTTTCAGCAACACACAAGTTATCTGGGTTTCTATTCTAGCCAATATCTACAGCTTCTGTGCACTTTATGCATGACTAGCAAAACATCTCATAATTTTGAATAGCCTATACCTAAAATGAAACCTTAGGCCTAAACTTCCTCAAACCTTCCCTTCGGCTTCTTTTCCTCCCTTTCTCACACTGAAAGCCAGGCTTTCAGTGTTTTGACACTCTGTCCTAACCACACTTTCACTTTGATTCATCCTTATCCTTGGGTTTTAGTCTGTTGGATTTTGGTAACTATTTTTAACATCGCTGTAAATGAATTTTCCTTACTTTTTATTTTTTCAATTTTTTTGTTCAAACTCCAAGGACAGTATGAGAAAGATTGGAATTTCCTATTCTGTCTCATGTATCACTTTTCCCTGGGTCTGATTCAGGAACATTATTGTCTCCCTGTCTCTTGTCAGAAGACAAAACATTCTTCATACTGTGAAATATTGTGCTGCATTTTCTCTGTGATAGACTGTTGCATTAAGTAGCATGTATCTAAAGGAATAAGGATGATATGGTATCTTGACTAGGAAATTAGATTAAAACCTTTTCTAGTACTTTGATTTATTGTCAAAGTCAATTTTTTTTTCCAAGTGAAAAATGGCACCCTTGCCACAAGGATCAGCTTACTAAACTCACTCCAAGCATGTCAAGTGTGAACAGAGCATTTCTGATGTTTAAACAGAGTGTAACCAAGCTGAGCTCTTGCAGGAAAAAGATCTCTGACTGCTGACAAATTTGGTTCCTTGGTGTTTCCGATATTTTCAAATGCATATTCTTGACGATGCCTACTCTTATAAGAATATGCACTCTTGCATATTCTCAGATACATACTCTTGACAATGAGATGCATCCCAGAGTTGAAGACATGCATCCCAGAGTCCTGAGGGAACTGGCTGATGTAGTTACCAAGCCACTTTTCACAATATTTGAAAAGTCAAGCCACTCAGGTGAAGTCCCAGGCGACTGGAAAAAGGGAAATATTGTACCAATCTTTAAAAAGGGTAGAAAGGAGAACACTGGGAACTACCAACCTGTTAGCCTCACCTCTGTGCCCGGGAACAGATCCTCCTAGAAGCTATGCTAAGGCACATGGAAAACAATGAGGTGATTCAGGATAGCCAGCATGGTCTTTGCAAAGGGCAAATCCTGCCTGACCAACCTAGTGGCCTTCTATGATGGATTGACTACATCAGTGGACAAGGGAAGCATTACAGGTGTCATTTATCTGGACTTCTGTAAAGCCTTTGAGACAACATCCTTCTCTCTAAACTGGAGAGAGATAAATTTGATGAGTGGACCGTTAAATGGATAAGAAAGTGATTGGGCACTCATATCCAGAGGGTAGTAGTCAATGGATCAGAGTCTTGATGGACATCAGTGACAAGTGGTGTCCCTTGGAGTCCACATTAGGCCCAGTGTTATTTAATAGCTTCACTAATGATGTAGACAAAGGGTTCAAGTGTAGTCTCAGCAAATTTGCAGGTTACATCAAGCTGAATGGTGTGGTTGACACACCTGAAGGATGGGATGCCATCCTGAGGGACCTAGAAAAGCTCCAAAAGTGGGCCCATGGGAATCTCATGAGGTTCAACAAGGCCAGCACAGACTGGTGGGATGAACAGATGGAGAGCAGCCCTGCTGAGAAAGACTTGGGGGTGCTGGTGGATAAGAGGCTGGACACGAGCCAGCAATGTGCACTTGCAACTCAGAAAGCCCATTGTATCCTGGGCTGCATCACATGCAGCATGGCCATCAGGTTGAAGGAGGTGATTCTGCCCCTCTACTCCACTCTGATTAGACCCCACCTGGAGAACTGCATCGAGCTCTGGGGTCCCCAGCACAGGAAGGACATTGACCTGTTAGAGCAAGTCCAAAGGATTAAAGAGATGGAGCACCTCTCCTCTAAGGAAAGGCTGAGAGAATTTGAATTGTTCAGCCTGGAGAAGAGAAGGCTTCAGAGTGACCTAATTGTTGCCCTCTAGTACCTGAAGGGAGTCTACAAGAAAAATAGAGAGAGACTATTTACAAGAGCATGTAGAGACAGGACAAGGGGAAAAGGCTTCAAACTTAAAGAGAGTAGGTTTAGATTAGATATAAGAAATTCTTTACTGTGAGGGTAGTGAGGCACAGAAACAGGTTGCACAGAGAAGTTGTGGATGCCCCATCCCTGGCAGTGTTCCAGACCAGGTTCAATGGGTCTCTGAGCAACCTGGTTTAGTAAAAGGTGTCCTTGCCCACAGCAGAGGGGTTGGAATGTAAAGAAGGTGATCTTTAAGGTCTCTTCCAACCCAAGCCATTCTATGATTCTTTGACCTCTGACTGTATCTACGTTTGAGTTAAATATTTAGAGTAGCTTCCACTCTGGTATCTCTGACCATTGTAGACACTGGACCAAATTCCTCCCTCTGTAGTCCCATTGATTCCTGTTGTCTCCAATCACGGTGCTAACTATATTGTTGATAGAAGCATGACATTTGTTATAGATACCATTTCAGTCTAGGTTCATCTTTCCCCTATGTCAGTGAAGACAAGCTCTGTAGTCTTGATGTTGCAAGTCATCATATTGTACTCAGTGGGAAACAAAAAGCTGTAATGTTCTAGGATAAATCAAAATCAAAGAGATACATACAGCCCCTCCTCCCCGAGGAAACAACCCCCTAACATGAACCTCCCTAACCTGTACCTCTGCTATGAAGAATAAAGCCCAAGGTCAAAGAGATTTTACAGTGCCTTTGATTCTGCAGAATGTAATGACTGCTGCTAATCAGTGTGTGGGAAAATGACATCTGTTCTATTAGCCAACAAGAGGCAAGTTGTTTATGTCCACAGAAATAAAGCAACCATGGTAGCCTTATGTCCAGGACAAAATAAAACTGCAAACAAATGGGGACATTTACAAAATACCCACAAACAATAAAAATGACAATAAGTATTCTGACAGAATTCTGTCCCTGTGTCATAATGGAGAACAAACGGCAATATAAATGGAGGTATTAGGGAGAAAAAAAAAATCAAAGTTGTTGCTTGAGAAAAATTAAAGAACACTTTCAGTCAGGAGACAACAGAGCAAGTAGGAAAGCTCTGGAAAGCTAGAGGTAAGTAAGTAAGAAAAGGAAGAGACTGATTGGAAACTTTACCTCCATGAGCAGAAAAGTAACTCACCTTTTGTCACTCGGCCTGATTCCAACTTGTGGATGCCTGAACTTGAATTGCTTTGTAGTAATTCTTTTAAAAGATCTACAGCAGCAACCCTGCAGCCTAATCAAACTTTGTCTGCAAACACTCCCTGTAGGGGGCGTGTTTAAGGTGCAGGGGATGTACCAGGGCAAGAGTGCCCGAGGGAGCATGCGCCGACATAGACAACCTTATTGGTCAAAGAAGTCACATGGTTTTAAGGGGTAAAACCAGCGCCGAATTTGAAATAAACCTCTTTGTTTCACCACCTCACGAGGAGCGTGTTTTTCCTTATTATATAAGGACATGTGCACCCTACAACTCCCAGTTAGCCTGACCACAGACTTCTTGGTTTTATAGCTGTGTGTACAGCACACAAGAAAACAGCATAGGTGTAGCCTATGTAGCTAAGGCTATAGATACACTGCCTGAGAAATTAACCATACTCTGAATACAGAAAGGATTTTGTCCCTATAAGGATATAGAGAAAATCAATGATGCAATTGCAACTCCCAGTCTTTTTTATTTATGCCAACTGCACTGTCTCTCAAAGTCATGAAATTTCCCAAAGGAACTTCATATCTCTCACTACCTTGAGACACAGGAAATTAAATGCTCTTCAGCTCAAATGAGGCTGAAAAAAAAGGAAGCCACTGTGAATCTGCTGTGGAAGGAGAACATCACTTGCCACCAGAAGAGAACTCATAACTCTTTGACTTTGTTGCCTTGTGATTTTCTGATCATCCTTTTTAGAGATGAGCTGCAGGATATTTTATTGGTCTCTTCCAAACTGGTGGTCAGCTCTGCATTATCAGATGAATTGCTCTAGCTCCATCTCATTAGGGATATCATCAACACTTGTGCCTATGTCAGTAGGCAATTAACTGAAATCTTTGTAGAGTCTTCTGTTGTTGCTTCAGACTCTGTTTAAATATCCCTGATGTGGAATAAGATGTGTGTCTCTCCTCCAATAAGACTGGGCTGGCAAAATGGGAACCTTTTTAAGATTTTAAGATTCAGAACTTGCAGTTTTCCTTAATGAAAATGAAAAGAGAAACAAAGACTGCAGTTTTGACATCCGAATTTGGACTGTGCTAATTTAGTTCTTCCCTGATGTCACTGTCTCACTTTAAAGGTCCATTTTCAAGATAAACTATTAAAATTATAGAGACCATAACATTCTGAATGAACTTCCCTGTTATTGATTCACTTTAAAACTATAAAAGCTGTGCCAGATTTTTAATGTGGATATGCGCCAGCCAGTGCAAATGTAGTCATGTTAGTGAGTCAAAATGGCAACTGACTTGTAATTTTTGCTGTATATGCTGTAACCCCAGGAGCTGCAGCTTGGCAAGTTACTTTCAGTAACGTGGGTAAGTTAGTGTATTGATTTTCTTCTGACAGCAAAGCTTGCTTCTGATCATAATCTTATATATTTGTCAAACAGATACAATTTTAACACATTTGAAATTCATGTTTAATGAAGTCTCATTTGTCCAGTTTACTACATGTTAACATATCAGCCAATTAAGACCTTTTTTTTTTGATTTGGCTGTAATATCCTAGCAAAAGTTTCTAAGGTTTCTAAGGGTGTAAATTATGTCATCTTGGGAAGTGACAGAAGTCTCGTCTTCAGCAAGACCAGCACAACATTCCAGCTGTTGTACCCTGAGCAGACAAACCTTCAAAGCACCACCAAAATTAAATAGTTGTGAGCAGAGGAAAGAAGACTTCATTCTCCAGTTCACCAACCAACATGTGTAGTAGGGGGAATGAAAGGAAGATGGAAGAAAAGACATATTTGGGGATTGCTGGATAACATTTGTCTTAAAAAGCAGCATAAATAGAGAAGAAATTAAGTTTTAGAGAGGAATTGCTGATCTCTTTCTTGCCTTTGCCAGCAGACATGAATGGGAAAACTGTCAGTCTTTCATATTCTGATAAATTCATAAAGAATAATCCAACCAATATGTCAACTCTTCATAATATGATACATCTCATTATAGATAAAATTATAGCATAATAAGATCTGTGCCAAAGGAAAAAAAGGCTGCTGCTTTAAAGAGAGATTGCTTTATTGTCTAAAATTTGGATGTGAGATTAATAGGCATGGAAACATCCCTGTGATAGTTTTCATGTAATATATGCACATACAAAAAAAAAGAAGCTAAAGCATCTCTTTATTGCTGCTAATAAATGTCAGTAAGTGCATTTTAAGAATTGTCATTATATCAAACAAGTGTCCAAAGATTAATAGACTCTAATTTTTCTTTCCTTTTACTGAATAGATCATAGTATATTTACAAAAGCACACAGTAAAAGTGGCATAAATCATGTTGCATATTTTTGTACTTGTCTGTGTAACCCCCCAGCATGGATCTATACTCCTTTCCCTATGCTGCTCTACCTATAAATGCAGTTTCTAGACATTGCTTCTGGCAAAGGTATGGGTGCGTATGAATTAATAGAAACAGGAATAATTTTTTGAAACGAGGAAAGTGACATTGAACTAGATATGCAGGCTGAGATATGGTAATGAGAGGTTTTTGTGGCAGTCTGAAAATGTACAGTTTTTATATTACAGGAATGAAAAGGAAGATCAGGCAGTGGCCCACCACTGCCTGTGAAATCACATGAATTTTAAAAATCCTACCACTGTATCCAAAACTTAAATTGAAGTAAATTACTTCCTCAGTATAAATTAAATAATGGTTTTCTCTGTGTCAGGTGACTTGAAGGACAGGATCACAAGATTTCTTTTATTCACAGGTTTTCCAGAATTTAACAGGTGCTATTGGGAAACCCATTGCCCTTCACAGTGTCTTGGTTTATCCATTTTGGTAGAAGATTGGTTTACTTTTCAGAACACTGGATTCATTTAAGAATGACAGAAATTTTCCAGTTTGTTCTTGTCCTCTTAGGCTAAGTTTCTAAGGAAGAAAGCACAAAATCATGGCAATTATAATAACATAAGAATAAGAAATTCTACAAATAGAAAAGTAGAGAGCTAAGTAAGGGCATTGGCAGTGTTTTTAAAAACTGCTGCACTGTTTTTAGTTTCCTATAGTACTGTTTCTTCAGTACGTGAAAAATACCATATTCTCTAAGTCTTTCCTCATTCACATAACAGTTGACTGCTATGAGACCAGACTTGACTGGAAGACTTAATTCAGTGCGAGTTTGTACGGCAAACCTCACTGTTGCTTATTCAGTCCATATTCTAGCCCATAGTTTTCATCCATTTTATCATCAGTACTTGACTATAAACAGCACAGGTGTGGAAAAAAAAGAAAGGTTATCTGAAATCCCCTTTTCCTCTTTTTTTCTTTTTTTTACAAAACCAGTGTTTTAACTGAATATCCCTTTAGACACCTATTAGCTGTTGCAAACTGATAACAGGCAACTTAAGTAGGAAATACTGTTGGAACATTTAGATAACATTATTTAGAGTATACTGAAGTATGTATGACCTAAGCCTACTCTAACCAATTGCTCACATCTCTCTTTATATTCTTGCTTTTCATTATATGTGACAAGATTTATAGACCCTGTCTGCTGCCGTTAGGCTCTGGAGCATTGTTTTACCAGCTGTAAAACAAATAGCATGTTGATGATTTTTATCTTTTCTTTTTTCTTTTCCTTTACAGTCTATTATTTTGTAGCTCATCATCCTAAAAAGAAAATTAAACTGGTATCATTAGGGCCTCAGTCAGCTACCACCACCTCAAATTCAGGGAAAACCCAATGCACTTAATTGTGATTTCTATTTGCTAATTTCAATCTATTATATTTTTTTCCTGAAAAGAAATGCCTTTCTAAAAAACAGTTGCCTTAGATAATATGCAATAAAGTCATTTTTTGCTTTACTAATTAGGAGACTTATATTCCCTTATCATATGTTTAGCTTGGTTTTTTTCTTTTAGCAAATATGGCCAAACATTTTTGGTTATTCATTACACTTTTCCTGATTTTTTTTCTGTGTGCTACCTTTGCAGTGCCAGTGTTTCCTATTCTTTCAAAGTCCAAACACAGTAATTTTTAAAAGAATAATGCACACATTCACATCTGTGAAATATCAACAGGTAATATCTGTTTCTATGACCGTGCTGTCTAAATAGCTATATGACAATATAGATGGTATTCAGGAGAGGAAGGAACAAAAAAATCAGTAGGCTCCAGCTATTTAGCCACCATTACCAAACGAAGATTGGGCATATAAAGAAGATTGTGAAAATGAAAATGTCTCTGCTTCGATCTGCAGTTGAACTTTGAGCCCTAACTATTCTGATTGTCTTTTTCTTGAGTCAGTGAGAAGATGAGGTGGAAGATTCAAGCTGTTTAAAAGTTGGAAAGAAAACCCTAAGAGTGTATCAAAAGGCAATTCAATCAGAGGAGGTGACTCAGGTCTGACCAAGTTACTGCCTGTAACAAAATGAAGTCAGTTCTGAATGTGAAGGTAATAGAGCAACCAAAAATCAGATTTTTTTTTTCCTCAAGGTTATGAAAAGAAAGCCCAGGATATATTGCTGAGACAACAAACAGATTTTTGGTTCTGGTGTGTGATGATTGTGTGGAGATTTGTGTTTTTTCTAAAGAAATCTTTATTAAGTCCTTGTAGGAAATGCAAAAAATGTGTTTGGGTATTTGGCAAAGAATACATGTTTTTCTCCCTGTTTCTTCAAATTCCACCATCAGGTGTCCAGCAGTCACTCCTGAATGCTATTCATCTGTCTGGCTGAAGTATACTTTAGTTCAAAACAAAAGATGTCATTAAAATACTTCCAGTGATGGGGCTGTCTGGTTTAAGAACAAGTTTTACTTCAAGTATGTATATAAATGCTTTCAAAAGTCAGAGTATTTGGCCTTGGAATTTCATCTACCAGGGGAAAAAAAAGAGCATAATGAGTTGTTATGACTGTTATAAAGAAGTGTAACCACCCTACTGTGTACAGAGCATTAGCACACTGCACAAATAGTATCCTTCAGTCAATATATATATAATATTTTTGTGATAATTTTTTTTCTCTAGAATAATGTCCATCACAATTATATCCGAGCAGTTTGTTTACTGCAGTAGTTCTTTTGATAGCTAAGCAGCTTCTATGTGCAGGTGGCGAAGTCTTTCTGTTTCCTAAATAAAATCTGATGAGAGAACCAGTTAATTAAATGTATAGTCTGAAAGTCACTACTGCCCTGCCTTTGATTCTTGTTCCATGGTTTCAAACATATTTTACAAAGCCAAAACAGTTTTCCCCCTAAAATCCCTTTGTTTTCAGCAGTAGATTTTTCCTGCTTTCACTTTCAAATCACTTGTTATCTCAGCTGAGACATATTTTTCCAATTATTTCAAGTTGTTAAGTGTGCTTTTCATACCTCTCAAAACTGCTCAGTCTGTGTATATAAATTCTTCCCTAATGCTAAAATCTTTTGGTTAACTTCCTAATGAGCATCCTTCTGATGTTCCAGATTCACCTGAGAAGGTATCAGCCTGACAACTTTTCTACAGATCTTTCTAAACTACTGAAAACATTTCTAAAGAACTCTTCCTGTTCCTCCTGATTTCTTTACAGTTTCATGGTGATATGGTTTGAAGCTGGCTCCCTGCCAAGTCTCCAAACCTCACCACAAGAAGTGTTCGTCCCTGTCCCCCCCTCCCCCCCCCCCAAACCTCAGGGAGAAGAGGGAGAAAAACAACCAAGAAAAACCAAAACGAGAGAGACAGCTAAAGCAATATATATATAAATATATTTACACTTATGTTACAGTTATATACAATTGAAATATATACAATTTCACAAGGGAAAGGGAAGGGAGAAAGGAAAAGGAACAAAACCAAAATAATATATATATATATATATATCCTTATTAGTAGCCCAACATCTAGCAACTAAAAGAATTGGCAAAAAAAAAATTATCTTACTACTCTCCTTGGGACAACGGAGAGTCACGCTGGAATGATCGCCGGCAACCTCTGTCTCCCAAGGTCGACAAGGCCTTACCAGGCCTCGCTCCCCAACACGACAGACTCAACAGCAGGGAACTTGCACCTCCAAGCCACTGGAAGGAAAGAGAGCGAAGGCCTTTCCTCCTTTCTTCTTATAGCCTGGCTTATGTAAAAATCGTAGGGAATACTGGGTAAATCTGGGCCCTTCCTTGGTTACAAACCGGTCATCAAGGAAGGCCTAGACCAAACTACCACACATGGAAATTCAGGTTTTGCATGTTTCACTCCTTGAATGTAACCCACCTGTATTTTTGGCTGTGTTGGTTGCTGGTTTGGTTAGTATTACAGATATTGAGAAGTTCTTCATAATTTTTTGAGCAAGCTACTTGCTGCTTAAAGGATGAGGACCTTGCTCTTCTCTCTGAAGATAACTAGACTTTTGCAGGTATATTCTTCTGTATTAAAAGGGAAGAATAACAGACATAAACCTCAGAGGTGGGGATTTATGTGCAAATGAAAATGAAAAATTCAGTGCATTCTTTTCTGACAAGGGTGTCAGCACAACTATTTCTGTCCATGTGGTTATGGCAATAGTACTGACAGTCTCTCAGTTCAAAAGCTACTGAAATGTTGATCTCAAAAAAAGGCTTTTAGATGTGTATTGCTTATGTTAACAGAGAAGAATCTTTTTTTCTCAAAGTAATAGTGATAAACTGAATATAGAAAAAGGTAAATGGATCAGAGGTAAAGGAGACAAGCAATCTTCGTATATATTCCAAATAACTGTTTTACTGAGTGGAAAGGCTAGTCTTGGTGAGGGCTGAGCAGGAACAGAAAGAGGTTAAATTAGACCACCTTCAAAAATCCTGTACTTCAGTTTTGCTTATGTAGATTTAAAAATCTTCACTTTGAAGATCCATTGTACCGCTAAAGTGCTAAGTGCACTGTTGGTGCTACACACATTTTTACACATCTTTCTTTATGTTTATGGGCCATTCACAGTTAGTTGAAAACTAGTGCTTTTGGACAAAATGTAACCTTACCTGATGCAATGAACAGGAAAGTTAGATGTAACTACTAACTCAGTCATTATTTTTTTCAACTGTAATATAGTTATTTCACAAATTTGTACTTCTAGTAAGTCAAGACTGGATGGCTCAACAATGGAAGCTGAGTAATTGTATGTGCGGTGTTCCAGGATAACACTCATGACCAAGTAGAAGTACAAAAGCTGAAAATGTATGATTAAACAGATTGAAAATAAGATTAAATTTGGGATTTAAAAGAAGATTATATAAACCTGCTTATGGTAGTCATTTTTCACAATGAGAGTGGTGAAACACAGGAACAAGTTTCCCACAGAGTTGATAGATGTCCCATCCCTGGAAACATTCAGGATGGGTGGGACTCTGAGCAATCTGGTCTAGATGAAGATGTCCCTGCTTTCTGCAGGGTGAAGGTTGGACTAGATGACCTTTAAAGGTCCCATTCAACCCAAACCATTTTATAATTCTATGATTCTATGGTATTATTTTTTGTATACCTGCAATAATGTCATAGTTTAATGTTAACAATTTTGTATGAGTAAACAACATTGCAAGTCCTTTTTTACCAAGACTAAAAAAATAAAATTCAATATTGCTGCATTTCAGATTTCACATCATTTCTATGAAGCTATGACTTTTTGTTATCCTTTATATTTCATTAGGTCCAGATGTAGACACAAAGGAAGTAATGGAATTCCACCCTTTCACTACTTTAAGCTAGTTGCTTATTGCTATGAGTCCTTTGTGTTCTTTACATGGGTGACAGTTGCAGTGTCTTAAAGTGAATCTTGGAAACGAGTACATGCTTTTACCTGCCTTAGAAAATCTACAAAGAAACCCACAAATAGATCAGTGTAAGCAACAAAATAGCCAGATGTGAGTTTAACGGGCCATTAAAATAAACCTTTAGGCCCAAAACCAAGCTACAAGAAACAGATGCAAGCTTCAGTGATTCACTAATGATAAGCATGATACCATTTAGCAAACACATTAAAAATACATAAAGTTGTTCCTCTGGCAAAAGCTCCCAACAAAGTATTCTGGTTTCTTATAGGAGACAGCAATGGTATTAAATCAGAAGGATAGAAAAAGGGTTTTGTTTCATTTATCGACATGTTACATCTTTGTGATTAAAATGAGTTTTACTGTTCCTGTTTGTGATAAATAATTGTGATTCGTGAAACAAATGGGTGATTACATAAAACAAACGGATTGTAAAACTTAATTACACCCCCATAAAGAAATAAAACAGACTCTTACAAGGTCAAGGGGCCCTAAACCTCCCTACTATCCTAAGAATAAAATATGGTAGAACTTTAAATCTTTTAGGCACCTGTTCATCCAAAAACATATGAATTATGACCAGTTGTAGAGATAACCATTTAGCTTTAGCTGTAAGAAAACCCATATATCAAATACTTAGCAAAAAACTGTAAAATGTATATGTATATGATATAATTAATATGCATGAGGTAGCTAAGATAAATGCCAAATGTACACTGTAGTAGGTGTGCAGATTTGGGAAACTTGTTCCCATTTCTGTCACCCAGCCAGCTGCTTGCTTTTACCATATAATAAACTCCTATTCAAAAACTTATAGAAACTTGAGACTTTGTTTGTCACACTGTCCGATGTTATGGAGTTGAGTGTGCAATAAGTGGAGACACTTAAAAAGGCAACCAAAAGGCTAGAAAACTTCTGTTTTCTAGATTCAGGAAAAAATAAATTTTATAATGAATCTAGCCAGATGAAGTTTACAAATACAAGAAAACCAGAAGAACAAGGTCCAGTACTTCTGGACAAATAGAAAGAAGAGCGCTTTTGGAGCAATCTTCTAGTTTCTATACATGTTTTAGATTTCCCTCCACACAATTCTGCCATGATTAAATATCCCTATTGTTCTCACATTTGCACACAGGATACCAAATTTTGTATTGTCCTTAGACAATGGAATCATCATCTGGAATACAGAATCATGAAGTCATAGAATAGTTCAGGTTGGAAGGGACCTTCAAAGATCGTCTAGCCCTCTGCCATGGGCAGGGACACATTCAGCTAGATCAGGTTGATCAAACCCATGTCCAAGACTGCATCTTGATTGCAGTGTCCTGCGAGATATGGAATGTATGTATCCTCACATCAACTGTGTTTACAAGGTGTCAAAATATCTTGTTCTAAACTGCAAGTGACTAAGCTGATCTAGTCAAATTATGTTAAAATGGCAGAGAAGAAAAAAGTAGCGGGTTTTTATTCTAGTGATCTTTAAACCTGAGCTTAACCTGCTAACTCAAAATAAAGTCCAAGTGTCTCATCTTCATTTCTATTTTAAACAAGTTTATCTAGATAAAGATCACATAGCTTTTCCCCTTTTTATTGACTCTACTAGAATACCCCTTGTGTACACTGTAGGTGTATTTATGAAAATAATACCAGCTGAATTACTTTGTATTATGACAGGCATAATAGCTTGTACTCATTACCATAAATGAATGCATAAAACTCTTTAGGTTAAAAAAAGTTCTCCTTGAGGATAAATAGGTTTGGAATGTACAAAAGCCACGTCAATCCATTTCAAATACTGAAATTTTAAAAGGGCACTTAATCTACTGTGTATAATTGAAATACTGTAAAAGGTGAAAAGAAACTTTAACTGTAAAGAGGTCTGTGAAAAATTTCACTGGAATCATAGGAACACAATAATATGAGGCACACACAAGGACGCTACTGAACAAAAAAAATGTTGTTCAGACATGGTGAGGGAATATATCTAGTGTGGTTCACATTTAATTTATTGTAATTATTTTGTTGGTTTAATTATGAGGATGACTAAAGATGGAGGAGAAGTAATACTGAACATCTGCAATTGACATAAATCGCAATATATTTAAAAGACAAATAATACTTCTGTGTAAAAGGCAAAGGATACAAATGCAGATTATAAATTTCATATTATAAATTTCAAAAGCTATGCTATGAAATAATTTCCAGGCAGAATATTTCAAAATTTGTGAAGATCAGCTTGATACTGTACTCTGATATTTGCTCATGCATGCAAATTTTCACATTCTAGGTCAGATCTCATGAGTGATTTAGGCAACCAAATTAAGAACCTAAACACAAGTTACAGTCTCCAAATCTCCCATTCAACTGATGCATAAAACTGGAATGCTAAAATAATGTTTCCATACCTCTTTTCTTTTGGCATATTTTCTAGAGACTGAGGGTTTTTACCTGTTTTTTCAAAACTACAAGTTCTGAGAATACTGGTTTTGACGGAGTTAAGGGTTTTCCTGTCACTGAAGCTATGGGTATGAACAGCTAGCACCTCTAAAGTAATTGGCCCTTTAACTGTTCTGTAATCTCATGAGAAGCTTGTAACACAGCTAATCCTTAACGATCAGGTGTATCAGAAAATGCAGCTATACTTTTGTATTTTGCAATCATTAGATATATTTCTTAGGGCAGATCTTGCATTGTCCAATCTGCTTTTTCTTTGACAGACTGAATTATTTTAATTTTTCTCTTTTAATATGATGTAGAAATCATAGGAGACAATTTCTGCTCATATTAATAGCCTACCACTTGGAACGGGGTTGCACCAGAGTGATTAACAGTCCCTTCTCCACATACGTCACAGAATTGCAGCATCACAGAACGTTGAGATTGGAGAGGAATTTTGGAGGTCATATAGTCCAACCTGCCTGCACGGCCAACCAGTGCCAGTTATCCAGGACTATGTCCATGTGGCTTTTGAATATCTCCAAGGACAGAGATTCCACAATCTCCGTAGGCAACACGTCTCAGTGATCAGTCATCCTCACAGTAAAAAAGTGTTTCCTGATGATCAGAGGGAACTTCCTGTGTTTCAGTTTGTGTCCATTGCCTCTAGTTCTGTCACTGGGCACCAGTGTAAAGAGCCTGGCTACATCCTCTTTGCACCCTCCCTTTAGATATTTACAGACATTGATAAGATCCCCAGAACCTTCTCTTCTCCAGGCTGAACAGTCCCAGATCTCTCAGCCTTCCTTCACAGTCCCTTAGCCATCTTTGTGGCCCTCCACTGGACTCTCTTCCATACATCCATGTCTCTCTTGTACTGTGGAGCCCGGAACTGGACATAGGACTCCAATGAGGCCTCACCAGTGCTGAGCAGAGGTTTTTCCAGTGCTTCCCAAGATACCGTTATTCATCTTTGCCATCTTGCCATATCACTGGCTTATATGCAACTTGGTAGTCACCAGGTCCATTTCTGCCAAGCTGCTTTCCATCTGGGGAGTCCTGGTTTGTAAAACCAGTTTTACAACCGGTTTGTAAAATGGTGCATGCAATCCCTGCACCATCAGGAGTGGTACTTTAGTTACTTACATCCTCAGAAAGAGCTTTCATAATTTTTTGGATTATTGCTGCTCCTTCTTCCCATTAGGTCCCTGAAAAAATTTCCCTCGGGCTCTTGCAGAAAAAAAATTACCTGCAGGCAAGAATTTTGAATGCTTTGTCAAAGAGCATTTCTCTTCAGTGTTTCCTTGGTGGGTAAATCTGTCTTGTGGACACACAGACCTCCACAACCACCCTGCTGACTGCAGGGGCTGTTGCAAATCTCACTGAAGAGGTCTGTCAGTCACATATACACCTAGAATGTAAAGGTCCCAAACTGATCAGGTAGGCATAAAATCCTGTAGAGTTGACGGAAAATATCCAGTCAGCTTCCTTAACATCTGTATTCAGCCCTGTAGAATAAGTTACCACTGAAATTTTTCTTAGACAGTGCATTGCGCAGAGCTGGCCACCATGGGGTGGAATTCATCACTGGGCATTAAGGAGCAGCACCTGGGGCTAAAGGAAGTGGCAGGTCACTGTCAGCTTTCAGCTTCGATGGGTTTGGAGTGAGGCCAAAAGAATATCTCAGTGTGGACAAAACTGTAAAACCTGATTGCAATAATAAACGCAGGTTTCATCACTGCTATGGTAGTTGAAAAAGCCTAAAGATTTTTTATTTTAATGTTAGTTTTGACTTGCCTTCCCTAAAATCCTTTGAAAATCTTTTAGAAAATCCTTTGGAAAAATACATTTGTCCTTTAGTGTCCCCCAATACCTTTTCAGTAATCTTGCAGTGACCTTTCTCCCACTTAACTGGAGTATTTAAACTGACCAGACTACCCATTGACTTGCTAAACAGGATTAGGGGGAGAAAAATAGCACTTAAACTTGTTTAGAGAAGTGAGATGTTTTTCAGACAATAGGATAAGATCCAATCTATAATAGATGTAGTCAGGCTTGTACAATTCAGTCTAGAGTTAAAAACAATGGTAAGCTTTCCTTAGAGTAATGCCTTTCTCTGCTTTAAAGTGCTATCAGAGCTGAAGAGAGGAGGCATTCGCAGGGATTAACTGCTAAATTGCTCCAAAAATAGCTGAAGTATAAAATATAAAATAAATTTTTTTGGCAAGCAGACATATTTAAACTGCTGTATTTTTTATTATTTTTGCAAACAAAAGTTGTGAGCATAATGTCTACTTTAAAATAAAATCTAATCATGGTTTTTATTTCCTTATGAGTCTTGTCCAACTAGAGATATTCCATATTTGATGAGATTCATAATTTCACCTCTGGGTTTTTAAAGAAACAGCCTCATTTTCAAACATAAACTTGACTGGTAAGCAAATAAATTATTTAGAAAGTAAACGAAAACACAAAAAACAAATGAAGATTGTATGAAAGGTATGAGGACTGTATGAAATGTATGAGAGGTACTGTTAGTAACATCAACCTGACTACATAACTCTCAAATCATCTCATGAGGAAAATGTAAAATCTTTCCCCTTTTTGTCTTTTTCTTTTCAAAAAAAAGGAAAAAAAAGAAAAAAATCCTATTTCTCATTTACAAACGCACATTCACATGCACACACAGAGATACACACATAAATACAGGAAACCCGGTGACATCTGGGATTTTTCTTAAGGCTCCTACTTTTGCATCAGCATAGAAAAAGTTGTGTTTCCCCTAATCATTACTAAGAACAATAACACTTATATCCTAAAACTCCTTTTGAGTACGTCATCTCTCTTTCATACCTTCATTCACAGTGTGTAAGCAGGGAGAAAAAAATTAAACAAGAAAAGAATTAAGTTGCTTTAGTAAGCTGAATTTCCAGTTCATCTATTTATAGTAGCAGTGGGGCATAAGCTAAATAGCATTATACAGGTTTATGTAAATTGTTTAGGATGAAAGGGGAGCACAGGTGATAAGAAAACAAATATAGCATTGAAGGCCACCGGAAATCTGTCTTAGTGTTGAGCGATAGTCTGACTAAAGGAATAGTAAACACTCCACAGCATCTTTTTGCTTTTAACACCCCATAGTTGTAACCTTAAAGGGAAGGGTAGCTCCATCTTGAGGATTTAAACTCAAAATAGATCCAGTAACATATGTCCTGTTAATTTGACCTAATTAGTTGTTGCTAGTAGAAGGACTTACATGAAGAATCTCATTATATAGATTAGAAATAAAACAGAGGGAATCTTGGCCCTTGGTGGAGATAAGTGGAACAGCAGTTTAATGTCTGATACATGCTGGTACTGACTACAAATGTATTGCTTGGTCTGTTGTTGTTATTAAATTCATATTGTCAGTGTACTTTTCACTCTTTGACAAGAGGCTCTGTAAATGAAAATATGCAGGCTTTTAGAACGCTTACTCAGGAAAAACTCCCAAATGAAACTAGTGTGGAGTACTGTCCAAATCAGAAGTCCGGAAGGGAGTCTCAGGTCTGGTACTTGAAGAAGCTATTTACAGAACTTCTAATGAGTGAACTGTGATGGAAAGTCATAGCAGAGCACACCCTGAATATTAGCTAGAGTGAAAACTTACCGTAATGAAAATAGATGTGGGATTGAAAAAATCTTAAACAACAGATAACCTTCATTTAAAAAAAAAAAGCTGTTTACTAAACTTTCCATTCACAAATAATAATACCATGTTTTAGCATAAGTGATTCAAGAATATGTGTGCAGTATAACCTAGAGATAAGCAAAACAGGAGAACTGAACTGCTGAATATGAATTACTATTTAATTTTTTTTAATGGCTATATCAGAAATGTGGAGTGAACTGTGTAATTCAGCCATAATTTCAGTCTTTATTTTTGCTTACAACTTGCCTTTTCCTTTCAAGGGATTCAAGGATTACACTAACCAAAATATTTGTCCTTATACACACTCTGAAATACATCTAAACTACATTTCGTAAGGCAAATAAGAACACTATAGGCTCTGAACAGAGCCACGCTCTTACCTTAGAAAATGGAAATATTAATAAAAAGAGGAGCAGAAGTCTTTCTTGAGAAATAAGCATGGTTATAATATCAGGGTTAATATAGCTGCAGTGAATATTAAAACATCCTTTGATTTCCTGAAACAAGATCAGATTCGTGTAATGTTTTTAAACAGTGCCAGCACACTGATGATAGATATTTGCAGAACTCCTAGAATGACCAATGCTTGACATTGGTCTCAATTTTACTGAGTTCATTTTACAGCTAAAGGATTTTTGAGAATGCTTTAGTCAATCAGATCATCTTCATAACAAAAATTCCCACTAAATCTGCTAATGGGTTTGGGAAATCTTCACTGTTCTGTTGCAGGGACAAGTCCTGAGATGTTGGGGGAGAAAGGTTGGGTTTTCCAAAATTTTTCCTATATAGTAGTCATTAGACAGCTCTAAATTTAGATGAAGAACAGACAAATCAGAGTTGATGCAGTACTGATGGGGAAAATGAATGACTGGTTAAAAGCTGAAAGGATCCAGCTGACCTGCTATAAATCCATGCTGGCAGAAAAGCACGTTGTTTGCTTGCTTAAGAGATTCATTAGTATTAATATGGAAGTTCAGTAGGTCACAGAAGTCTCATGCTCTCCTGGAAGGCTTAGAATAGAAGAGAGAGGTAAAGGATTCAAATGCTCCTAATGTCAATACTCTCTGCTCTGCAGAGCTCTGGAGAAAACCCATCCCGTTCTCTGCTGTCAAACTAGCCACTGTAGCCGTTTTATTCTTTGGTCAAATCTCCTAATTGCTTCAGCAACAGTCTTGTCTGACAATTGACTTGAGATCAAGGCCTTAATGTAATTTTCTTCTGGTCTAATTTTTTTTTCCCAATAGATTACACAATTAGATAGACTACTATACAGATAGAGTTGTGACTAAAATAATCTCAGTTAAAAAAACACCGTGCAGTCCAATTGAAACTGAGTAAATAAACCTGTTCTTGTTAGACCTGAGCAGAACCAAGGGCACAGGTTTGTCACTGAGTGATTAGTATTATAGCTTAAATTTACTCTTGAAGGACTCATTTCTGTTTTCTAAAACCGGTTCTTGTATGAAGAAGCACAAAGGAAAAGGTAAGACCAAGAAGTGACTTTGGAGAACAGTGGTGAGGTTAGATGCTAATGTTTCCTAATGACTAAACTTGTAGGTTTTGTAAGGCTTTCACTTACTGTCAGTGGGCAAAGTTTATTTCAGCTCTCTAGTAGAAATGCTCTAGTTAGGTGAATTCAGCCTTGCAGCTGAAGTTGTTTAACTGTGGAGGTGGTATGCATCAGAACTGTCTATTTCGTTTCTTCCCCATGAGAATGCATGTAATATAAATCAAACTTTAAAATCACAAATAATTTTAAGGAACAGTCATTATGATGCTTATGAGACCTGTTCAGATAGTATTTCAGTAGTCTCAGAGAAATCTAGTCTACGTTTCTTGAAATAATATTGTGAATGGAGTCCCCATATTGATTTCAAATGAAATCTGTGCATGATTTGGAAAAAACACACTTTCATTTTTTTCAAATTTTTCCTCAAAATCTAGAAAAAGTGGTGAATCTATTTCAGCCATCCATGACAGAAGGAAAACACTGCTGAATTTTTATGTTTAAACCTGGCCATTCCTACCACTTTCTGCAGGACCTCTTCTGTCCTGCTTTTCTCTCACTAGATACATTTCTGTGGTGGCATTAACAAGCTGTGTCTGCTAGAATGAGTCTGCAGAAATTTCTCAACAGCTTTATGCAGAGTCCTTACTCTTACTGTCAGAGATGGTGAGAAGAAAAAAGATTTCTATCCCTGTCTCAGATGATAAAGCATGGCATTCTTTTACAGGTAGGCGATACTAAATATGGGTAAAAGATGAAAATCTGTGCAATCCTTACTCTGATAAAAAACACCACAAGAAGAAAATTCTACTCATGCAAAGTTTTCTTTATGCTTAATTTTAAAATTGTCATGAATTCGAAGAGCTTTAGCTTTATGAAAAGTATTGCTTTTAAAGATGGTCTCCAGCCAACACAGGAGTTAGTGAGTGCTTGAAACTCTTGGAGGTGATAAGATACAAAACCAAGTACTGAGTCCAGTAAAGTAAAACAAAATGGACAGTGAAAAATAATTATTAAATGGAGGACCTACATACTCAAAGTAAGTAAAAATAGGTGTTCTGAAACTCTGAGTAGCTCTGTAATTCAAGACTATTACTGTGATCCAGGAAAAGTCAGTGAGACTTTTGCTTAGTGTAACATAGCTCCATATACTGCCCAACTCTCCATGAAGAATTGTTTTCCACTTACAGTGACTCAAACAATAAAGACAGTCTGCCTCTTAAAAAAAAGGACTGAAAAACAGATGTGTTTTGCAATGCACAAGATGATGAAGCTAGGCTCTAATCACTCCTTCCTTACAATACTACATTTATTTCCAGATTAGTCTCTAATTAAAAATGCAAGAGTATGCAATAGGAAGAGCTGACTTGGATGTGGCCAGCATCCAGAACTTTGAGGCCATTAAATATCATATCAAAAGCAACCTTGTATCTTCCTTAGAAATGAGGCAGAAGTGCACTACAGACCCAAAGTGTTGCTCATGGTTCAAAAAAACCCAACCAAGTTACTGTCATCTTCAGCAGATAAGCTTGGTCAGAAAATATGGTAGTGTCAAGTGCATTTCAGTAGTGTTATAGCTGGTTATTTGCCTTAATAATATATCTGTCTCAGACAAAGGTTCTGAGGTTCCCTCTTTATATTTGTAGCATCAGGTGCTAAAAATGAGGCTTTTCACTATGTAGAATATGGCAAAGTACTTGTCCTGCGATGTGAAACAGTGTATAAAGGATGGAAGAGTTTCATTAATCACTATTTGGCATTTCCATACTGCTACAGTGTCTAAGAAAGATGAAGCTTCAACAGTTCATTGCTTCCTCTCAACCGGATAAGAATAGAGACGTATGAGTCTCATACACATCAGCCTTCTCTGCTGTATGTATGTACTAACTAACCCAGACTGAGGTTGTAAGAAGCATGAAAATAATCTAAACTGCAGGGTGCCTTGTAGGGAATTACCCTCCATTTCCCCAGTAGCAAGCTGAGAGCCAGAAGAAAGAAATGATAACTGCTAGCATGATAACTCTTTCGGTGGATAGTTCCTAGGGCTGGGCAACTAGGTGCCACCTCTTATGCAGTGTGAGATGTGAAATATTAATTTAACCCTCAGGATATATGAGCTCAAGAGAAAGCTGAGGACAGGTGAAAATCTAAGTGTGTATTTGTCTAATATATGTATGACTGAAGTGAATTTATGCACCAGAGTGAACAAAGAGATTAATTTTATTAAGCTTTCCAAACACACTAGAGATATAGCAAAATAAAGGAAGCCTCTGTTTGTTTGTTTGTCAGATTAATTTCATTTCAGCTACGCATCCTGTTTTTACTACTCAGGCCAGCAAATCCAACTCCTTTACTTTCTTCCTGAAGAAAGTTACGAAAGTCTAAATATCAGCTATCTTTACAGTTCTGCAGTGTTTGACGGTTTGACACAGTCTACGAAACCACCATGAGTTGCATCCCATGAACACAGAGTGAGTAACAGTCATTGTCTCAAGTGTGGAATATTTTGAATCTGTAACAAATTCCAGCAATGTTGATTCATTCCCTTTTCCTAATGAGTTCTATTCACGTTCAAAAGAATGACAGCATATTGACTATGTAGGGCTAGGACTAATATAAAATACTAAAATACTAATATGAAAAATATGTTGCGTTAGATTATACTTTTTAAAAGCTACTTTACTATCCAGAAGTGAAGCACCAACATCATTCACGGGTATAACAAATCTTAAAGAATCCCTGCCTACTGTCGATCTTAAGGCTTTTCAGCCCAAATCTGGAACCAGAACCTGACATCACTGACACAAAACCCAGCTATTAGATCTTCAACCTACCCAAGATAGTAGGATTCTGCTTTGATTCTGGAAAGTATTCCTGCACCGCCTTTAAAAAGCTAAATATTCGTAATCTTTTATTTTGACATATTCCTAGTCCTGAATTTTATAAATGCTTGATCCAAAGCCAAAATTAAATGCAATGGTTACAGAAAAATATATTGTAGTGTATTCTTTGGTGCAACTTCATAATAGTGGTATGTGGTAGCAACATTATAGGCAGAACTAGAGGGTTTTTTTCAAAAACAACACACCCAAGTTCTTGATAGCACCATCAAGTACAATTTTGTGGGGGATGATATTTTTCTCCTGTCACAGGAGTAGCCTTCAACAGCCACTGACTGATTTGTACTCCCAGACAGGCAGAAGTGCTCACAGAAATGTGTTTTCTTGAAATTTTTCTCATTCACTGCACTTTTTCCAACTGCTTCAGAGTCTAGGAGACAAAACCACTAAGATCAGAATATTTATTTATGCAGATAAGACTTTATTTCTGAAAGGAAGCAGGAGTCACCTATATTTATAAATGTATATGTATTTTTATATATTCACATATGTATGTATATTTACATGTATTTCTGTGTGTTCATATGTAGATTTTGTACATTTACATATAAATATGTATATGAATAGCTGTCAGGGCTGTCAGCCAGCCGCCGAAGCCCGGTGCACCCGGTGGGCCGGCGGGCCCCGGACGCCCGGCAGGGGGGACGCGAGGCGCTGCGCAGGAGCGGGCGGGTCCCCCCGCCGACCCCGAATTGCGGAGCCCCGGCGGGGACGTGTCCGGCTTCCCAAGCGAGCGGCGCGCAGGCGCTCCGCAACTGCCAGCCCCGGTGAGATGCTCTCGGACGTGGGAAGGGGATCGCCCTGCCTTTCCCTGCCTCCTGTTTTCTTTCCGGTCCCTCTGCGCCACTTTTCCTCCAGACCCCTGGCTGGGATTCGCTACTATTTTTTTTTACTTTGTCGCTATTTTTTTTTTTTTAATGTTGCCCGCCCCAGGGGAACACGTTTGTAACCCGCTCTCTGTAGCTCCCGCTCCTCCAAATAGCGTTATTTGAACGGAGACCCGCCTGTTGATTATCCCCCACTCCCCTTCTCTGAGCTTCCACCCACCCTTTGCCCCCACCCCACTTCCGTTTGATTCCAAACCTTCGGATGGTGTTTTGGTGTCATTAGGAGATTAACATCCCTGGAGCACCAGGGGAGGAGGAGTAGGAGGAGGAGGAGGGTGGAGGGGAGAGCGAGACAGCAGGCAGGAAGGTTGGCACATTTACACGAGTGAGGCTCTCCTCCCGCCGTCCCAGCCACCCTCGGCTCCTGGGTGGCAGCGGAGGGGGCGTTTGCCGGCGCGGCGGGTTGCGGACGGCGGCTGGCGGGTGCGCCCGGGACCCGCGCCCCCGGAGCAGAGGGCTCCTGAGCGCAGCCTCCCCCTCTTTTATGAGCAGCGAGGCGGCGGAGCGGCAGCGGGGGACACCAGGAGGAGCATTTCTTCCCCCGGGTTTATGAATGGCACTGACATGGAGGAAATACCGTTTCAGAAAGTCAAGACCAAGAGGAAGAAGTGCTGCCACTGCTGCTGCTCCCCGCCAGCTGCTGCGGCGTCGGGAGCAGGAGCCGGGCTGGGAGACCCCCCTCCCTTGGTGCTGCTGGATGCCATCGCCTGCGAGGACGAGTTTGACTGCAAGGAGCTGGAAGCTCTCTTCCAGAGCTACAACCTGAAGCTGGAGCAGACGTCCACCCTCAAGGCGCTGGCCGTCCTCATTGTGCTCACCGCCAGCCTGGCCCTGGTGGAGCTGCTTTCCGGCCCCAGCCTGACCATCTCCAAAGGTTCGCACCCAGTGCACTGCATCATCTTCCTCTCCCTCTTCATCGTCACGAATGTCAAGTACCTGCAGGTCACTCAGCTGCAGCAGATCGTCAAGCTCACCTTGCTCTTCAGCTTCACCTTCTCCTTCCTTTGCTGCCCCTTCTCGCTCGGCGCCTACGGCATGGAGCCTCCCAGCGCCCCCGAGCAGGGCATGTGGCAGCTCATGCTGGTAACCTTCGTGTCCTACTCACTGCTGCCCGTCCGGACTCTGCTGGCCATCGTCTTCGGGCTGGTGGTGTCCGTCTCCCACCTCATCGTTACCGCCACCTCCGTCAGTGCCAAGAGGCAGCGGCTCTGGAGGACGGTGAGAGAGGCCGGGCCGGGCCGGGCTGGGCACTGCAGCGCCGCACGGCTGCGGGGTGCCTACCCGCCGGGGGGAGGGAGGGCATAGAGACGTGGAGCGGCCCGGGGCGCGGCGGAGGCTGCGCGCCCCGCGCCCCCAGCCCGGGCGGCGGCCGAGGAGTGCCCGGGGTGTCGCCGGCGGGGAAAGGGCGATCGCGCACCTGTGCCTCGGGCGGCTGTGTCTGTAGTTCCCCAAAGTTTTCGGGAGGCAGGAGGGAAATAGGTCAGCTCTGGAGAGACAGAACCTCTAGGCTTTGTCTCTCCAAGGAAAATCGGGAAGAGGGCAGTGGAGCCAGCTATACCGTGCCCACGCTTGGGGCAAGTTCAGAGCACCGCATGCACAGTCGGTGCAATTACAGCCCGTTATCAGTAACACCGCTTGGCTTGGTACAAACTTGGCACAGACAATAAGCTGCGTGTGGTAATAATACTTCCACGGAGTTGGCTCGTATCCTTGCTGTCTTTCTCAGCCATGGACCCTTCATGCTCGTACACACCCTATCTACGGGGAGGATTTGAAGACACTATCTGAAATAAGTGGGACACTCACACAGGGAACCCCCCATCGCTGCTCTCTCAGCAAGCGGGGCATTCCCCTTTCAGCTTCCCCAGGGCAGCTGCTGCCTCCTCTCCACAGTCATTACCTGCTATGGCAGTGAACTTCCTAGCCGTTCCCTTTCCCCTCTGAATCAATCCAGCAAAACCTCCCTCTGCAGCAAGTATCTTTGGAAACGTGCTGCTGCACTCTCCCCTCCTCCCCCGAGGAGCTATTTATATCCCTGCAGGGCTTTCTCCGGCTCTCGTGGCCTGATGGGCCGCACTGGCAGGGGGAGGATGGGGAGATGAGCGTATGGGAAACGCTGGGGCTGACAGTCGGAGTTTGCTACTGAATGCTCTGTTATGTGGTGCCTCTGAACCACTGGGAGAGAGAAATTGAAAAATTTTTCTCTCCTTCCTCACATGCATTGATTATGTCTGCCCTCAGGGGAAGCACACAGGTTCTGTGATCTAGATTGTTGTTAAACAACAATTTAATGCATAATTGAAGTACTTAGTACATTACTTCTGCAGAATCCTGGTATTATTCTCCATGACTGTGTAAGGCTGTGTTGTGATGCTAGGGCGCACGCAACTGGCATGGGCACAAACAGTGGCATAAGCAGGATTGTACACCATTGTGCCCAGAACCGTGAATTCCTGTCTTCTCCTTCCATGCTCACACAGACACACACACCTCAGTGTGACATACATGCACAGAATAGAGATATACAGGGACAATCTCTGAGTTGGGTTACTGAGACAAACAGGATTATTTATGGCTTCACGCTGCTGAGCTGGTGGACAAAATAAATTGTATATTTTGAAGGAGAAGAGAGAGATAAGCCGAGCTTTATGATTTACCCAGATAATCTGATGGTCTATTTTTAAATATGTGATTTAGGGTTTCCATGAGAGGGAGAGCTGATGAAATGCAGGAGTGCTGAGAAGAGCCTTCCTTAAAAGCATTCAAAATGCTAGAATATTCTTTTTGAGTAGAGCTGAAGATAGATAGCTCTTTTTACTGGAGTACCAATTAGTCCTTATGGGAGTTCTGGCTATCCTGTCTCCCCTGACACACAGGCAGATTTTCCTTGATGCTGAGCTGCAGCTCAGTGTGGCATCTGCTGTTCTAGATGAATAACATAAAGAAGCTGACAATAATGTCTGCTGACTAAATTATCTAACCAAGGTCGTGAATGTGAAACATTTTGAAGAGAGAAAATCTGCTAACTCTCTCTTCACACTAGTTTAATTCAGTTATTCAACAGGTGAGAAGCTGGCTTAAAAATATGTATAAATAGTTGACTAACATCTGCTGTAACATGTATGCTTCTTCTTCATCACCCTCTCCCTCCACCAGGGTAATTTCAGTGTTTTTTATGCAGTCCCCAGAGCAGTATCCTTTGCTGATAACAGAAGATAGAAACCAGCTCTGAGTCAAGCAAAATAACTGGTCTGTGAACTTATGGTGCACAGAAATTCACACTGATTTGTGGCATATTTGTAAGGAAAAAGTCTTGTGATTTGAAGACTATCTCTGTGTATGGAAGGGACTCTTCCCTTACACAGAAGTTTTTTTCTTTTCCAGAGAACAATTTCACAATGGTTGGAAATTTAAAGATACATAAAGATACATAAATCTGAATTTTACTTGCTTGACCTGGGAATAGCTGAGCCTTTTTTGTAAAGGCTAGAATCCCTTGCAATCAGGATCTGCTTCCCAAACAATGGATATTATCATGACAGCTCCAGTGCTTGTAGACACAGCATGCAGATGGCCTGTCAGGGAAGTAGGACTGCTCTATGCAGAGCTGCAATAGTGTGAAAGGGCTCTGTTCTTTCTCCGTACCCCTTGCTCCAAGTAAGTGGATGAATCAAAATTTTCAGATAGAAATCTGCAGTATCCAGAAATGCAGAAGCACCTGCACCAATCACTGAGACCAGTGTTCTGTTAAAAAAACCTATGATTTTTCTGTGGTTCGAGCAACTTGGGAACCAGCTTGAGAACCAATTTTACTTTTGTTTAGCCTGAGCTTTAGGAAAACGTGGATCTATTAACTTCCACTGAAACTAAACTGGAAGGTAAAGTTGTCAGCAAGACAAAGCACTTCATATTTTTCAAGTTCAACCCGTTAAGAAACAGGCATAACCAAGTCAAGGAATTTGTTCTGAAATGAGCTTTTGGATGCACATCTATTTCACTCTATCTGAGGAATCCCCATTTGCAAATCTTTGAATGCCAAATGACTAACTTCAACAGTGTTGAATCAGACCCTGAATGGGTCCCATGGCATGCTTAAAACTTGCATCCATATAAATGTATGAACTCTTTACATAGTAAAACCAATGCTCTATGTGGCAGATGTTTGTCACAAGGTCTATAGAATAAAGAACATTTAATTTGCAAGTGATAGTTTTCCGACAGCACAGTTATCTATGGGTGGTCTGTGGAGATCATGTCATGCCATGCCATGCCATGTCACGTCGGAGTTGAGACATAGGTATGTCTAAAGGCAAGAGGAGACGAGAAAAACTAGTAAAGGGAGGTAATGAGAGTCAGGGGAGTAATGTTACAGAACTTGAGCTTCATCTTCCCACTCAATAGCTGTTTTTTCACCAAATGAAAGATTCTAATCTGCTAATATGTCCTGCTCATTTCTTAAGAGAAATATAATAATAGATAGTGTGTGTGTGTGTATGTATATATATATATATATTATTATATGCATATAAAATAAGTGTAATATCAAAAATATACAAAGTACTTGTGATCAACCTTGATCCCATTTGGAACAAGTTCATGTCAAAAGGCGTGTTGACTTCACAGCTGTTCTTGCATGTCTTATATGACACTGTGATGAGTATGTAAATGGAGTATATAACCAATATGGCATTGGTCATATTAGTTGGACTCTTTCCCTTCATTTGGAATCATGGAACAAAATACTCCTGCCATAAAACATGACAAGGAATCCACAGATGGCTGAATGTACAAACGAAGTTTTAACAGCTTGGACTCTTGTCTTTTTTTTTCTTTCTTTTTCTTTCCCTCTACAGCTTTCA
Organism: Lepidothrix coronata; assembly: GCF_001604755.1. Lineage (NCBI taxonomy): Eukaryota > Metazoa > Chordata > Aves > Passeriformes > Pipridae > Lepidothrix > Lepidothrix coronata. Next base: position 2,687,687 of record NW_016690183.1, read on the forward strand.
GATATATCTTAGGTGCTTCAGAGCTGCTACAGAAATACAGAACCCTGCCCCAAGGAGCTTAGTCTAATTTTTGTTGCGATGCAGTGAGTGGGTGTTATAGACTTTAAGGCCAGATGGGGTAAGGAAGACAAAGGCTGCTCACAGAAATTACTCGGTGGTGGCATTGACACAGTTTGATGCCTTACTGTTAAATAACTTTTTCTGGCCCTCTAAATATTTTTGTCCCTTTTTTAAAAAACATAGGCTTATTTCCAGAAAACTGAAAACCAGATAGGGTGCCCTTACACATCACAGAAGTCTTTGTGAAAGAACAAATCTTTAGTGAAAATCGAATTACAACATGAATAAAAAAGAGCAGAAGAAAGCAAGGTGCTATCATAAACTAGGGAAATTTTTTTTTTCAGAAATGTGGTGAAATAAATATAGGTTTTGGCTGGTATTTTTTGATCTGTGTTTATATCTGATTTTATGCATGTATTTATTTATTTGTATGATAGCACTTTTATTAATTCAAAAAGTACCAAAAATTGTAGTGGGGAATAGATAGTCTCTGTAAAGGCTAATGTGGGGGAAATTGGTATCTTTTATTTAAAATAATTTATTTAATACTTAAAATTGCATTTTATCTTAACTCTTTACAGGTTAGTATGATAGTAGTCTAGAATATTGCAAGGAATTGTCATGCCAAAGTCAGTCTTATTCCTGCTAGTGTTTAGTATGTAATTAATGAACACATCAGTGACAGAACTGTTAATTTCCACACCTTTGTCTCTCATACAGAAGGCAGAGCCTAGTAGCCTAATAAAAGGGGTTGTAAATCAAAGACAGCTCAGCTCCACTGGCATTATGATTCACTGCAAAGCTCAGGTTTCCTCCTTCATTCATATAAAATACTGCTGAGGGACTGTACTAGTTCATTCTCTGTGGTGCTGTTCAAATATTGGTATCAAGAATATCTCTGGTATTGCAAACATATCTATGCACTAATAATCTGTTTGAATTCACTTTTTCTGGAGATGGAGACCACTGTTACTGAGTTTCTCAATATCTGTGTGTAACTCTAACTTCCATTTGACATTTAGTCCTTATTGAAAGATTGGTAAAAGTTTTTTTATTTTTTTTCCTTCCTAGTTAAAGTGGGACTTTAATCTCAATTTGTGGCATAGGTTTTGCCAAGTATTGACCACAGTCTTTTTATCTAGGCACTGAAGTATAGGATTTTCTATGGAATGTAGAGTTCAGGGTCTTTTTCCACATAGAAATGAGTATGCTCTTGGCTTCTGAATCTGCAGACTGCTGACACTGCTACTCTTCGTGGGTTTCCAAAAAATAACAGCATGCTTATGGTTCTGCATGGTTGAGAAACAAGAAGCTTTTGGGAAACTGTCAAGAATCATACAGACTTGGAGAAATAGTAAATAATAATTTATCTGAGAAGTTTAATTGTTATTAATAGGCAAGATCCCATTATTACTGAAGAAAAAGATGCAAAAGATGTTTTAATAGTAATAAAAAAACCCCCAGGTAACACAGTTATACACTCAGTTTCTACCCTCTTTCCTTGATGTTATGCTCACCCTTCTCCTGCTTCTCCAAGTCCTAAAGGTGGTGGCTTCATTCTGCTGGTGGTATTGCCTGTGTTGACAGCATTTGGCGTCTTTCACAGGAGGGAAGGGGATGTCTATGTTAATGGTTTCCTCTTTTTTGCTCTGGAGTCCATTTGGGGACATTTTGGTGTTTGCTAACATGTATTTCTCTTTCTTTATTGGTCTACAGCTCCATGTTTCATCCAAATTGATGATATGTACTTCCTTTTATGTATACTAGATACTTCTTCTTTGTTCTTTTGTTACAACTAGTCCCAGATTTGTCTATCTTCACGTTCACATTTCTTTAGCTGACCATTGGGGAGTCATTTTTATAGCTATGGATGTTGTCTTCAGTACCAAGTCTATGCCCCACCTTTTGTAATCCCATGCCTGTATTCGATACCATCTCCTGCGTCTCCACTCAGGTCTGTATTGTGTTTCCATAGGCCTACATTTCTACATAGTACATCATTATGTTTTAGTCATAAAACTGCTGTGCTAGCATACAAAGACAGGCAAAAGTAACATAAACGAGCTACACACATCTGATCAATTAGGAAAAGTGTTTAAACCAGGTAAAACAACATGCATGGATGTCAAAAGAAATGTAGCCTGAGAAGCTAAACTTTTAGCCCAGAGCAAGCCTGACATGGCTCAGTCTGGAGATCTCACAAAATCAATGGGTAGCGTGTGGCTTTTTATGTAGCACTGGCAACACAGTGATAGCAATGGCAATATAGAGTATTACGGGGCTGTATGATTGCAGTCCTTTTTAACATGTGTGGGGTTTAGACTGCCTCCAGATGTCTTATTATTGCTTTTACTTTAATGCCAACAAAGTGAGCTAAATGCTGTCTTCATTTCAAAATGGTAAAATGCTGTTGTCTAGACCCTGATTAATAGCAAAACTTTGCATGTTATATTAGTAATTAGGGACTGTACTTAATTTACTTACTTACTGTGTGGAAAAGTAGTTTTCATATGTGTTTGTGCAGCTCTGAGCTCTGGGGCTACCAATTTGGGTTTAAAGATCTTTGGTGCTTTTATGGGATAAGTTATGAAGGGTTTCTGTTTCTTCTTTCTTTAATTTCTTTCTTTCTGAACGTGTAATTTTGGATATATTCAGTGCTAAACTCCTATGAGACAATGTTGATAATAGGGAATAGTTGTTCTTGATATGATATGCCATTTTTTCTTCTGGATTCAAACTTAAAATTTTTCCCCCATCTTGTTTTCCTCAGTCTTTAGTATAGTGTAGTGCTTTTCTGGTCAGAAACAGTATAATACAACAACTAGATAGTGCAGATTTCAATTTCTTTTCATCTACTTTAAGCACAGCCCTGAATGTCTACATGTCTACATTAGATGGCCCCTACTAACTAAAGCAGAAATGTTCTTTATAGCATCTTGTTATCTTGTTCTGTCAGTTTAGAAGCAATGCATTCTTACAGTCAAAATTCTGCTATTACCATTGCAGAAGACATTAGCTAGCATAAAATAATGTTTTCTGTCTATCATTGTTAGTTATTGTCTTTTACTTTCTTAGATTCAAAAGGCCATACACTCCTGTCTTCACTTCCCTTTTTTGTGCTACTATAAAGTAGTACAAAACATAAGTAAATGCAGGTGGCATGTATGGAAGGAGAGAGATGAATCAGAAAAGTGTTGTTCCTTGTTTCTTGTAAAGTCTTGGTTGTGCCAATAGAGAATAATTGTTAGAAAGCCTTTTATGAGTGTGGGAAAGGAATGGCATGGCTTCATGCAGGTTTCACGTTCTGATTAATTCATAATACATTATAAGAAAATTTGGTCTAAGACTTGAAATGTTTGTGCTCTATGACAGGAAGAGGTCAAGCAATATTAACTCCTACAAGATCCTTGCTGTTGGGAAGGGGAGGAAAGGGTGCAAGTGGAAGAGACTGGTTCAAGTTCTGGGGCTGAGTTTTGTCCAGCTTGCTATGATGGATGAGTCTGAGACACCATCAATGAGTAGAATATAACACAGGTTTTGTTTCAAAATTTTTGGAATAAGTGATTTCCTTTCTTTCTTTCTCCCTCCGGGAAATTTTTCATGGAAGGAGTTTGCCTTGCTTCAAACTTTTAAAAGTTTGATACGTACATAGAGGAAATTGAGGAAACAACATAGTTACTACTTTGTTTTTATTCTGCATGAACTTAAAACATGAGCTGATTCCTGAAAGAAATAAAATCACCAAGCACATTATATATACAGAAAAGCTGTTTTCTCCCTATAGTAAAAAATCCCAGAAATGTGGATCTACTGTGGCTGTAAGGTAAGCCATGAAGTGTGACAAAACTGTGAGAAATATAGTTATTTCTTTAGTTGTGGTTCAGGAACTACAGAAGTCTTTTGTCACCCAGAGATGCTTGTTGCAAGAAATGTGGCTAGTATGAAAAATGTTATAGAACAGTATTTCACTTTAACACCACCTTTCAGACATTCACTCTGGAGCAAGGTGTTCATTATTGGATTCAGTAACAAGTGATTGTGCACCCCCCTATACAACTTTATAGTAACACCTTTCTTACCATTGTTAACACATAAAATTAAGTAATGCTTAACCTGACAGTTGTGAATTTTTTCACAGGTTGCTCATTCATACACTACAATAACAGAGAAATGTTTGTCAATTTCCATAAATCTGCTTATGATTATCTCTTAAAGACGAAAGTAATTATCCACCCACACAAAAGTAGAAAATGAAATAACACTAATAAACAGAGTTTTAAAAGAGATTTACATAAAATATAACCTTAATTTGAAGTATCAACAGGCTGAAAAAGAATATTGTGCTTGAGCAGAACTTGTGAAATTTTGTTGTCTTCTAAGGAATTTCTTTCTTTCTTTCTTTCTTTCTGTACAGAGTTTGACATAGTCCTTATAAAATTCAATATAGCAAAATGAAGTTCCAGGTAAACTGGTCACTGTTCATCCAAAGGCCTGAGTCTCATCTCACTTTAAAACAACAAAAACCACCTCACAGGGCTTTGGGGAGATTTACCTGATGTGCCAAAAATACTTCTTATCTGTAATAATTTCATCCCAGGATGTTTTAACTAAACAGGCACACCATTTAATGTGAACTATATAGGAAGTCAGTGTCTGCTTGTTTATGAAATGACGTGAAAGTAGTAATGGCAGTGGAAAGTTATGAGCAAAAAAGCCTGTAACAGACAGAAGCTGTACCATGATCAAATTCCCACTGTTGCAGGTTGTCTCTGGAGCCTGCTCTGCAGACTCCTGATCACTGCTGTCACAGCTGTCAAAGATTTGGATGCTACCTGGCATTGTGGAATCATAGAGCTGTGGTACTGTTTTGGAAATTCAGGATGACCCCTCATAGATGTCCTATGTGATTCCTGGTGCTGGACTCTGCAACTTCTTGTGATGATGTATCTGCTGATCCATGCTGGTTTAATGGAAATCAGCTGTCACTGTAGGGGCTGTGGGAGTTGAAGAAGCCTAGTTTTTAAGTTCATGGTTGATTAGCTATGATAAATGCTCTGTCATTCTTCTATGCTTTTAAATATAAGGAATAGTGATGCTTTTCAAAACAGATAAACAAACTAAGCATTATCTCTGTGTTCAGTATGTGAGTTTCCTCTTCCCACAGCTAGTTATGTAAATGACAGTGGGGAATGATAGCTGCTTGAGTTCCCCCAGATGGAAAGATTATGGTAGCTTATTTGGCCTCCTCCATGCAGCTCTCTCTATTTTAGGCAGCAGTAGACTGAGGAGATTGCAGCCGAGTTAATTTGCCTCATCTGAAAGTCAAAATAAACTGCTTTATCAATAGTCTATTTCTTCTTGCTTACACTGTTAAAAAGCTTAGTCTGATTTTTGCCTTTGAAGAGACCACAGCCTAAAGAGGGGAATCCTATTCTAAACTGCACTTCACAGTACCAATTAAGGTTAACACAATGGTTGAAATGGCTTTGGTAGGAGAGCAATATGATTTTCTAACTGGGAGTGCATACTCTTCTGGAATACCCATCACTAAAAAAGATGTTTAAGAAGAAAGAGCGCGCTTCATTTGCTGGGCTGTTAATCAGTTCCATTGCTAATGCTAAATCTGAAATCTAGAAGAGAGTGAGTGATAAAATTGTTTGGCGTGGCTTTTTTTTTATCTCAACAGCATTATTTCTAAGCCTTATTTGATGTCTGATAGAAACATTAAGGGAATAATGAATGAGTTCTTGAATTCCCACTCACTAGTGCAAATCTTATGTGTAGTTACTATATTCATTTATTAGGCAATGTATAGTGTAAACTGTAGGATTTTCTTAGCTTCCCAAGGCAAGCGGCATGAAAAATGAACCTTTCTTACTCTTGGACACCTTTCTACTCTTACTTACTTAGGAGAATATTCTGAAAAAATTAACAGTTGGTACCTTACTGTTAGGATGAACAGAAGTATTGAAATGGGCAATGCCCACTTGGGAGGCTATGAAATATTCTTTAACTGATATTTTTGTAGCACTGCTATGTTATCATCAGAGGATGTAATAATTTAAATATTTTTTTCTTGCTTGCTTCTTTTCTTTTTCTGTTACTGCTTTTGTGCAACCAGTCCTTGTCAGTTTTTTGCTGACTACCAGAGTTCTTGGTGCAGTACCCTCTGCTGAATTTCCCCCAAAAGGAGACATCAAACAGATACAAAACAGGGAGTATTCTTCTGGGGAGCAGGTATCTGCAGAAAGGAGTTGGATCTTTCCTAATTTCCCTAAAGGTGCACAACATTCAGTTCCAGGACTTTGTCTGTCTTGTCAGTTAGTGAGTCTGAAGTCATGCACCTTCGTTCCAAATCTCTGTGCTATCATTTGCAAAAGTCTCATTTTTTCAACATGATTATATCCTGAAAAACTGGGCTTAGCTACTGATCATAAAGCTTTTTCTTCTCTTGGGAAAAAGATATAATATCCAAGCCTAGCAAACTCAATTTTGTTTTCTTAGTTTGGGGGCAAACATGACTTGTTTTGTTAAGACCGCTTATGAGGTAACATGTGGAATTGGAATGAAATTGGAATGAAAGTTCGGAGGGCTTCTTCACCAATGGTATTAATATGTATAACAACAGAAAGTGAGGCAATCATCCTTCCAGGGCATTACGGAGACTTGCTACTGTGTTTGACTTTTAATATGTTGGGTAAATACTGTTGTTCTTAGAGTAGAAAAAGTCACATTGACCCTAAATCAGTTTCAAGGGAGAACCAAAGGCTTTGACTTGTCAGCAAATGACAGCAGTGCAATATGTAAGTAGATACTGGCTTCAGTATGAGCTAATTTTGTGTAACACAGCAATGAATGCAAAGTATGTCAAGGGAATTTTTTTTTTTTTTATTTTAGGAATGCTGAAGTCATCTGAAAATTACTGGTACAGTAGTTCAAAAGCTGGCACCCAGCAGGCCTGTCTGGGAGTAGGTGAAGAGGGGAAAACCATTAGGGATCAGATTACTGATTCTCAGGAGAAATATTTGTGTCTCCAGCATCTGGAAATCTCACAGTTGTTTTCAGAGCTAGTTAAACTGTATCCTGTTGAAAAGTTTCTTGGGATCAGTGTAGATGCCAAAGGTCTACTGGTGGCCTGGACATACTAGAATGCCTCTGTATCATATACGTAGTTGTAATATAATCAACAACTGTAGATGTTGATTGGTATGATTAGTCTGAGCAGTTTCTGGGTTAAGTTTTGGGATTTTTCGTGTGGCAAAGGAGTACCACAGGAAAAATAGGATCTAGTTAGCTTTCTCAGTTTTTGTCCAGCAGATAGAATGTTTCATTTCATACACCTCTCATGCCCTCTCTAAACAGGTAAATTTCTGGTCCAGTGCATCTGTTATATAAACAGATACTAGACTTCCATTTAACAATGGAACAGAGGCTTGATTCCGCTATCCATTTTAAGGATTAATTTAGTCCTTGGACAAGGTGGAATGTCAGTTTCCGTCAAACATAATCCCAAAGACAAGAACCAAACTACATTTTGCTCCAGCCTGTTGAAGATGCTTTTGGGGTCTGCAGGACACTGTTCCAGCATGGGGTGCTCCATGTGCAAATCCTAACTCATGTTTGTGCCAGCTGTATAATGTGTGCAAACAGAACAGGAATTCCAGCTAATACATTTTCTCCTCTGACTCAGGGAACCTGGAGCACAATTCTTTTTGTTCAGAACAGAAGAGTCTTCATGACTGACCTTGGTGCACTCACTTTCTGCACTGTGGCGTCGCTCCTATTCTAGGTCAGTTTTGCCTGTGCCTTTCGTGAGGGTGGGTAGCACTCTGTGTTGTCTCACCTAAGGCACGCTTTTGGGAATCTGTCAAGCTTAGTCCTGTGATTTTACAAATCCCATGTCACACAGCCAGGTTCATTTTGTCAATACAGCCTTCTAGGATGTAATCTGATCTCTGCGTGGATCATAAAGTGGCATTAAAGTGCTAACACACCAATTAGATAAAAAGAGAGATCACAAAGCCTGGTGGTAACTGGTGATATCATCACATCTGCTATTTATGTTCTGAATAACTTGGAAACGCATGTGTGATGATGTGTGATGCTCAAGTAATGCCCTCTGAACAGGAATCAGAACTCTCTCATGTTGAAAGATAGTGCTTAGACTTTGCTCAGACTTCAGGAACATCTGGTATCTAGAGTTTAGTAGGAAGGAAGTCTCATAGGTGAGTGATTAGTGTTAGACAAATAATCAAAAGGCCAGCAGTTTTTTTTTCTGGATTTCCAAAAACAGTCATTAGTGGCCTAGTGTTATTCTGAAGCCATATTCTAAGTCATCATTATCAGTGAAAAAAGTAGTCTCATGCATATGGATTCACCACTTTTCACCACCAAAACACAGTTGAAGCCCTGCACTGAGTAGACCGGGAAGCTAATGTGAATTAGAGCCAGCCAGGTAGGATGGGCTTCCAGATGGATGAGTTCTCAAGTCATGTTCACACCTGCTTGGGCTTCTGCACCGGCATGAAGAGACTCGGAAGATGAATAAGCAACCAGTGGGAAAAAAAATGGGTCCTGAAATGCCTTTTTTTTTACTCTTCTGTCAGTTTATGTCCTTATGTTGTAACAACAGCCATGTTTTCTTCACTGCCAGATGAACTTCAGTGGGAATAGTGTTAGCCTGATGACAGCTTTTGCAAATGCAGCCCAACTTTTCACTTTTTAGCTAATTATATGTACCTTAATTTAGACATGGATGTTTGAAAAATACTTAAGCCTGGTGTTATAACTAAAATTTTGTTGACTTAGTAGAACTGTTAAAACAATGTTTCTCATTGATGGATCCTGAAACAGCTTTCAGCATAGGTCCCAAAATTTTATAGACAATTTGAAAATATAAATTACTGTAAAGGACCAACAATCATACTTTCTTATTTTTTCAAAAACCCTTTAAAAATAATATATAGAGGGACTAGTTTGCTAAAGATGCCAAAAAAAGGAAGTTACATTTAAAAATGGCTAGAAGCAAATAAAATTTGTTTAAAGATTTTGGATTCCTACAAAGGGCCATCCTTAAGTTTCTCAAAACTTTAAAAATTGCATCAGTGTCCATAAAGAAGTAGACCATTTATAACCAGTATGTTAGACTCGGTGAATGAATCATGAAATACATTAGTTCTGGAGCAGGCAAGGATGTATCTGGTATGGAGTACAGAAGATACTATATGGGAAATCAATAGGCTTTGCATTTTAGCTTGGAAATGTTATGTGAATATGTTATTTCTTTCAGAATGTACAGAAACCATGTTGTCTCCATACAAAATAGGCAGATTCTATCTTACACTATTAATTTGGCTATATTTGTTTCTGAATACCTGAGCTACAAAGCAGACCCTCAAAAAAGGCCTTAATTTTGACAGCAAAGATGATACCCTGTAATATTCTGTGCTTTTCAGTACTCTTGCATCCAGTCACAATCAAGAGCAGATTGCACAGTACTGTTGTTGCATTGAAATAAAGATGTCTTGAGGCAAATTTATGGAAAGCACTGAAGAGTGTTTGCTGAAAATTAGTGATGCAGTGCTATAAAATACACTATTTCTAAATCTTGAAACTAGTCTTACTTTGCAGTAGTGTTTCAGGAAAGCACTGCTTGCTTAAGACACTTCTTTTCTAATGACTGTTTTCTCATTGCAGCTGAGAAAACACTAATGCAAAGCAAACAAGGGATTACTCACAAACTTTACATACCAAATTCTAGGCTGAAATTCAGTATGACTTATTATTATTTACTATTGATGTTATGGTAGTTTCTACAGGTGTTAACTCTGATGAGCTTGCTGTAGAAGAGCACAAGTAACAGGCAATCCGTTGTCTTCTGCAAGACGTGGCAAAGAACAGAAAAAGGTCTAGAGATAAAGAAGTGAGATGATTTTCTGAAACTCAGAGGTCAAACAGAATAGATTGGAAGAGTCTGACTTCAGCTGCTGTTGATGGGGACAAGAATTTAATAAGTAAAGACTTCATCTTAAACATCATAAAGCCCCAAGGAATAGTTTATAATATTTCCATTTACTCTGGGCTAAGCCATACTGTCATGTTTTCTTTTCAGTTGCTCTGAGATGAACCTTTTCCTCTGGTCTGTGTGACTTGGGGCAGGATGTTCATAAAAGAGTGAGGAGTTTCATGTTACAGTTAAATGGAGTATGTTTATGAGCCACTTAATCTTTTTTCAATGTATTTGCTTCAGTGACTTTATTATTAACTGCATAAGATGTAAATGAAAGGCTGAATTTGTTTACCAAAAGCAATTACATGAATGTACACAACTAAGAATAGCTATTTATCTATAGATTTTCTAAAAATAATCAAAATTATTTCACTTAATTTTTTCCTCTCTTGGGCAAAGTGCAGCTACAAATATGTTTTTGAATAAATTTCCTTCACGGTTTTAGAAGAAACCATCCATAATTTGTACATTTTAATGGCTACCTATTATAATTCTGTATATGATATATAGTATGATAAGGATGAATGATGTTATGCCAGAGCATATTGTATTTTAATTATGATAATGATAAGAAACTTACAGTAAGCAACAGAAAATATGAAAAATTAAAATGGTCCTTAAATGCTCATTATTTTCTTTTCTTTTTGGCATTTCTAAAGAAATATTAGCAGACTTTTTGGAGGCAGTACACCAGTTTGTCTGCAGAGGATTTGGGCTTCATTTTGTTTCATGACATAAAAGAAATAGATATAAGATCTGTGTGCTTGGACAGCTTGAGAGGAAGTTTGAGGGAGTCAGTGGTTAGTCAAAAGAAAAAAGAGGCAAGCTGTCCTGTAACACATTGGTAACTGATTATAATTCCCAGGAGCACCTTCACAAGTCTTGTGAGTTAGAACAACCTTGCCAGGTATGTTATTGAGTTTTACCTGTATCAGTATGTTTGACAGCACAGAACTGAAGCATGTTTTAGCAGAACAAATCAAAATTATCAAAGAATAGGTAAAAAGTTTTTGATGTGAGGAATACAAGTGACTTTGTTTTATAAAATATTGTGAAAAATTACCATTTCCCCCCCTTCCCTGATTTCATTTTTGGAATTTTCACTATGCTTGCTTTTTGCTATTTGAATAATGCATTTGAATATTGCAAATGGTCTGTAGTGTACAATTGCCTACACAAAGACAGAGCATACTTATTCTGAAAGTTATTGAAAGAAATATCCCTCCCAAAGGAAATGAGTCAAAGGACTCTCAATTTCTCATTCTGTCTGTTTCTTTTCCTCATTAATGTTCTTGCACAGACTTCATAAAGATTTTCCTTCAACTCATCTCTAAGCATCTCTATGACTATAGGAAAGTCTCTCTTTTTGATATTTTTTCTGAATTTTTATTAGACAGGCCATAAATATGAATTTTTGCATCTTGTCCTCAACTCCTGCTTGTGCAAGACCCTCAAAAGAGGAATTCATCTTGAGGCAGCTTGCATTCCTTACACTTTTCAAGAATAGAAATTGATGCAGAAATTAGAAAAATCAAACTGTATCTCTCTGACTGTTCTGCTTCCTTCTGGAATAAGCATTTCACCCGGTGACTTCAGTGTTGGGTTTGTTTGACTGTGAGCATCAAGACATCTCTACAGACAGTTTTTAAGTTCAGAAAACAGTAGGAAGTGTACTGGCACTTTCTGGATGGTGTTTTGTATAAGCTGGCTTTGTGAACCTCTCATAGTAGCTGAAGGGGTGGATTTGTTTTCATAGTTATCGGAAAAAAATAAAGCTCTTCCTGGGCCTAAAATCAAGACCATTTTGTCATTAAGTATTTGAACTAAACTCAAGTTTTCCTGCCTGTTTAATTTTAGCTTTCTGCATCTTATATTTTTTTCTGAGGAGATCTGTAATCTATGATTACAGAATATGTCCTAATATGATTGATGTTTCTGGATGCAATCTCAGGGTCATTACTGAACAGCAGTAAACAGAAAATGCTGACAGTAGTTAAACTGTTGGTATTCTTTTTATTAATCTTTTTGCCTTCAAAATTTTGTTTGAATTTCTCTGTGTAATGCTGACCAGAAAGCATAATATCATAAGTGTGTTGCTCTAGACTTTCCATAAACACATCGCAAGTACCACTTCACAAATTTTTTTTGTTTGCTTCTTGAATGATCATTTATCGTTTGCCAGGGAAAAAAAAATACACCACTCAACCTTCTTAAAATGAAGTTTGCTTTTTGTGTGAATAAATGCTCACTGACAGTTCTTGTCTTCTGAAGCTTTGATGCAAATGTTAAAAACCTCCAGGACAATATAAATTATGGCCCTTTACAAGTATAGTTTCCAGGGCAACTAAAGGGCCTGCTGTTTCATGAACACTGTGCTCTCAAGCAGAAGCATTTGTCTGTCTGCGGGGAGATTATTTTACACTTTAACATATTAATTTTAAAATCATATTCCCCCTGTGAAAGAATACCACTATCATCTTCATTCAGGTCTGGACTATTTGAAAGTGAAGCATGGAAATATACTATACAACTGCACTTGTAAGTGAGGTTTGGGCTATAAATGTGACTGGTGTAATATAAGAAGGCTGTCAGATTTCCTTGTGATGCAGCAGTATCCTTCCTTTACCACCCAACCGCAGGCTGACACACAGCTCCCTCTCAGTGCTGTGCGCTTTGCAACTCCTGTCTGTTGGAAGATCACTGCTAAATTTCCGATCAGGCTTTTATTGCCATTCAGCTGTAGAAAGAGGGAGTTTTTTGGTTAACAGGACACATTTGGACTTTAGCCATGAAAAAATGTATACTTTGCTATTGAATTTAACATGTATACTTCCCGTGTGAAAAAGGTGACTGTGTTAATGAGCTTATTTCAGAAACTCCATATGCTCTCATGTACCGCTGGACTAAAATCCTCCTTGAACAATTTAATCAATTGCAGTAACCGGCAGCATTTTCAACCTTTACGCTCTGAATCCTTTGTTGTTGTTCTGCCTTTTTGTGATATACTAGTCCATGTGATCACAGCATTACAAGCTTGGCTTTTGCATGTCCTAATTAAATATTAATACAGTACCAACAGACAGTGTGTAAACTCTACCCTTCTTATATGGTGTAGTCAATGTAGTATATGAACAGCTAGCTGATTGACTTGACTGGACTTAAATGACTTGCTGTTACATTAAAAGTCAAGACCAAAACAAAGATGAAAGACAATATTTGAGTGCCTTTCTAATTGTCCTTTGGGTAATGTATTTTCAGTATTTGCAGTGTGATTAGTCTTGCTGAGATTTAGAGAACATGGTAAATACTGTGGTAACATTATTCAGTTTTCTTTTGCAACTAAAAAGGTGTTTCAGGCACAGTAATTTTGGGAAATGAGGCAGATCTTGTCCTCAGCTATATTTGCATAATTTTTCCTGGTTTCTGCACCAAACGCGTTCATGCATATCCGAGTACTATACAAAACAATGACCTAGATTAGAAGCTTGTTTTAATTATGTATACTCATGAATACATTTTAAAGAGTTACTCCATCTTTTTACTAATTTTGAGTGAGATGAGAACTTCTGCTTATTTGTTAAGACATCTGTCTCCAATGAAGTTAATTCCCACAGGTTGAGAAACTCTATTATTTTCTGTCTCTCTATCCATTTTGTTCTTTCCTTCTTTTTTTTCTTTTTGTTTTTTTATCTTTCATAGAATCATAGAATCAGCTGGGTTGGAAGGGACCTTCGAGATCATCAAGTCCAACCCTTGATCCACTACCGCTGCTGTTACTAGACCATGGCACTAAGTGCCACATCCAGTCTCTTTTTAAAAATCTCCAGGGATGGAGAATCCACTACTTCCCTGGGCAGCCCATTCCAATGTCTGACCACCCTCTCTGTAAAGAATTCTTTCTAATGTCTAACCTAAACCTCCCCTGGCACAACTTGAGACCACGCCCTCTTGTCTTGCTGATAGTTGCCTGGAAAAAGAGACCAACCCCCACCTGGCTACAACCTCCTTTCAGGGAGTTGTAGAGAGTGATGAGGTCTCCCCTGAGCCTCCTCTTCTCCAGGCTAAACAACCCCAGCTCCCTCAGCCTCTCCTCATAGGACTTGTGCTTGAGTCCCTTCACCAGCCTTGTTGCCCTCCTCTGGACCTGCTCCAGCACCTCAATGTCCTTCCTGAACTGAGGGGCCCAGAACTGGACACAGTACTCCAGGTGTGGCCTCACCAGCGCTGAGTACAGGGGAAGAATCACTTCTTTGGACCTGCTGGCCACGCTGTTCCTGATCCAGACCAGGATGCCATTGGCCTTCTTGGCCACCTGGGCACACTGCTGGCTCATGTTCAGCTTCTTGTCAATCCAAATCCCAGGTCCCTCTCTGTCTGGCTGCTCTCCAGCCACTCTGTGCCCAGCCTGTAGTGCTGCATGCGGTTGTTGTGGCCAAAGTGCAGGACCTGGCACTTGGCCTTGTTGAACCTCATCCCGTTGGAATCAGCCCAACTCTCCAACCTATCCAGGTCCCTCTGCAGAGCCGTCCTGCCTTCCAGCTGATCGACACTCCCCCCCCAGCTTAGTGTCATCTGCAAATTTGCTGATGATGGAGAGGTGGCGAGATTCAGTTCAAGTTGTGCCTTTGTCCCTCTAATTTTTTTTCTACACGACCTAACTATATTCCTAAATTCTTCTTGAGTAGTCAGCCCTTTTTTCCATAATTGGTAGGCTCTCTTCTTTACCCTAATTTCTTTCAAAATCTCCCTGTTCAGCCAGGCCGGTCGTCTTCCCCGCCAGCTCGCCCTTCAGCACACTGGGACTGCCTGCTCCTGTGCTTTCAAAACTTGCTTCTTGAAGGGTGTCCATCCCTGCTGGACCCCTTTGTTTTCAAGGGCTCTTTCCCAGGGTACGCTCTGAACTAGTCTTCTGAATAGGCTGAAATCTGCCCTCCAGAAGTCCAACACAGAGGTTTTATTGACGGCTCTCCTTGCATCCCTGAGTATTGAAAACTCTATTATTTCATGCACTGTGTCCCAGATGTCCACCGACCACCACATCTCCCACCAGCCCCTCTCTGTTTGTGAACAGGAGGTCTAGCGGGGCTCCATCCCTGGTAGGATCATTTGCCAGCTGGAGCAGGAAATTATCCTCTATACACTCTAGGAATCTCCTAGACTGCCTCTTCTCCGCTGTGTGGAGTTCCCAGCAGACATCCGGCAGGTTAAAGTCACCCACGAGAACAAGGGCTGGCGATTTTGAGACATCCGCCAGCTGCTTGTAGAATAATTCATCACCCTCATTATCCTGATTGGGTGGTCTGTAACAAACTCCCACCAGGATATCAGCCTTGTTGGCCTTCCCCCTGATTCTGATGCACAGGCACTCAACCTTATTGTTACTGATTTCAACTTCAGAGCCAAGAGACTCTCTAACATATAGAGTCACCCCTCCACCTCTCCTACCCTGCCTGTCCCCTCTGAAGAGCCTGTAGCCACCCATGGTAGCACTCCAGTCATGCGAGTCATCCCACCACATTTCTGTGATGGTGACTACATCATAGCTTTCCTGCTGCATGATGGCTTCTGGCTCCTCTTGTTTGTTACCCATGCTGTGTGCATTGGTGTACATGCACTTCAGCTGGGCTGCTGATTTGGCTCTTAACTTGGGCTGTCCGCCCTTGGGCTCCTTTCTGGAGAGCCCAGTTTCAACCCCTTCCCCCTTCAAACCTAGTTTAGAGCTCTCCTGATCAGCCCCACCAACTTATGGGCTAGAGTCCTTTTGCCCTTGCTAGATAGATGAAGCCCATCTGGTTTGAAGAGACTTTTGTTCCTCCTCACTTTCTCTTACTTTGATTTCATCTTTCTCTCTTTCCATTCTTCATTTATTTTCTTCCCTCAATATAAAAGTTTATTTCACTCTGTTCATGCAGATGGTTTGGTTGATGATTAGGACAAGACTAGCACACTGGAAAATCTGTAGAGAACTGTACAGGGCTAGAGTCTGTGACCTTGTGTAGGAATGTTTTCTGTATCTGACTTAACCATGGATTTTTACTAGAAAAGCCTAAGGAAAAGTAAGTACAGATTGCAATAATTGCTCTTCTGGCTGCTTGTAGTGTTTCATGGATTAAAGCATTTTAATTTCTGAGGCTTGAAACAAATTCTTAGGTTTTTTTCTCAGAGAAAAGCAGTGCCCTGCTCAGGTCTTATGACCAAACTGGTCAGTAAATGTAAAGACATTTAAGCATAAAATTGTAAAAAGTATCTTCTACTTATTATGAAGGCTAAATATCACTTTAGAAATAATTTAGGACATGACAGTGACTATATCATATATTGAATACTACATTATCCATATATTCAAAGAGAGTTGAACTACAAGGCACAGGTCAGAGCACCTAGATGATTTTGGAGGCAATTAGACACCCCAAGACATGTGTGGGTGTGCACCCAAATCAACCCAGGATTGACTGCTTTCAGCTGTCTCATACAACCTCTTCATAAAAAGGTCTTTACTGGCAGATACCTAGAAAACATTGGATGCTGGTGGAAGTTCTGATTCACATGGAAGCAAATGCTAAGAATAGACAGGAAATCAGTTTTTTTCTCAGCAAGCCTTAGTTTGATGCATGTCAGCTCAGGAATCACTTGCTGTTTGTCAGACTCCTCATAAGGAGTGACACATAGAAGCAGTGAAGTACAAGTGAATGAAGATAGAAATGGCTCAGTGTGTCCCTATTACTCTGGGCATTTAATAGGCACAGCAAAGCAATGGTGATTAAACTCTGAGAAATGGCTTTGATTGCTTTTCTACTTCAGGAGGTCCAAGTCTCTCTGTTCCATTACAAGAAAATGTTGGGCTTCCTACCCGTAACTTAGGTGGATACCCGTGGATGATTTGTGCTGCAGAAGCTGTATTACAGTAATGCTCCAGCTGTGCCAGGACCACTGTTCAGGACTGTGTACTGAAAATGTCTTAGCTGTTGAATTCAATGGGGACAAAAAATCCAAAAGTTACCCATGCAACTCCTCAAGATTTCAGTAGAATTAAGCCTTTAACTCCAGGCATCAGTTCTTGAAACTGGATAGAGAGGTGCAGAGCTCCTCTTCATGAACCTGAGCTCTTTTTTTGTGTAGGAAGCTCATGGCAGCTTCATGGGACTGAGTGCCTGCTGCATGGCCATTTGAGTCACACTGCAGTCCCTACAGGCATCTCCATGAGCACTGCAGGATGGTGATTCCCTAAATGTGCACCTGAACTGTGGCTGTGCACTGCATAACTAGTGAGTTTGTGATTGGCCTTTGTTAATTATTAGACTGTAGTAAGATGTTGTGTTTCAAAGGTCAAAACAGGAAACACTGGTACCAGAAAATCAGAAGTGTATACTAAAATGGTACCAGCGTAATTGTGCAACTGTTTGCTTAGGCAGTGGCAGTAAAAACGTAGTGATAGATGTTTCAGTAATTGTGAGAGCCTATCAAAACAGAAGAGAGAGAGGTTTATTTATGCATTCCATAATTAAGAATTTGACTTTTTTCCATGATCCGGAGTAAGTTTACCACTATAGCTCCAGTGACCTCAGCTTATATCCCCTGATTTTTTTTGTTTTGTTAATTCTGTTTGATTATAACTATTTATAAAATATCCCCAGAATACATTTACCATCATTGAAGTAGTGCCCTGAAAATATTTTAGAAGAGGCATTTTTAGACTTCTTTTTTCTGGCCGTATGCTCAGTAACAGGAATAATATAGTTCGCTATGATTAGATCATATACAGGGGAAAGAAAGATTTTATCAGACAGAATCACATAGATAAGTGCTATCTTTGTTACCAGGAGGGATTGTGACTGGACTATCATGTGGTTGCAACTGCACAGCTTACGTTTTTGCTCTTAATCACACTGGTGAGCACAAGCAATACAGCATCAGGGCCAGGGATTTCCAGAGCATTAGCAATGGACTGAAGACAGAGTATATGAGAAGCACATGCTAAGTTTTAATGCTAAGAAGTCAGACACTTTTGTGAGAACTGAAGGTCTGGATAGGTTAAGTTGTTATGAAGATGTTTTCCTTTTAGAAAAAGAGTAAAATTTATTCTTAGAATTTTCTTTGGCTTCACTTAAAAGCAGCATTATAGCCTGTATACTCCTGAAAGGGGAAGGATTCTTAAACTATCATACAGAAATGACAATATGGACTTTAGATTAACTTAAACTAAATAGTGGCTGTTCCTTAGTTGTCTCCCACTTGACTGTATATAGCACCACCCCTCATATTAGTAACCCCTACGTAAATGAATACCCTGCAGAGAAATAAAAGGGGAAGAGAGGGTCAAACAGAGCTTAATCAGAGAGGCAAATCAATGCCTGCAAAAAATCTTCCACTCTCTTCAATAACTCTTTAGCACTTTTGCCCAGAAAACTAAATTTAGATAAATAAAAGAAATTTAAAAAATCCCCCTGCAAAATTCTGCATCAGGATTTTGTGGAACTGGGTAGTGTGTTGGTGAAAACCAGAAAGACGGTCCCCTCCTCTTCCTAGATATCCCTGCCTCCTTACAGATAAATGCCTTATTCTTGTGCTTGGTAGTAAACAGTAAATATTAAGGCACTGAAGTAGGATAACTAAGTATCATAGTAATTGTAACATTTATGCATCCATGTTTCCTTAAGGTGCATATACGTACATTTGGAATGGAACTGATTTCAGGGAAGTAAGGATTTGCTGCATATGTTCAAAAGCTTTCTGTGTCTTCTGGAAATAATTCTTTCTTAGCTTTATTATCAATGTGACGCCTTCCTCTGATGGTGTGATTTTGGTAGTGAGTGCTTCAGCAGAGCACTGCTACTCCTGTTAGAGGGTTTCCTGTGTGTGTATATCCCAGGCTCTGATCTGTTCCAGGAAAAGGGCTTTTCCTTGTGGCTTGAGGAACGGTAACAGCTGCCTGTTATAAGTACAGAAGTTTATACAGCAGAAAGTGAGGCCAAATAGAGTGGGAAAGGATTGTAGCAGAAGGAAGGAAAGCTGAACTCAAACTGAATGTTTTTTAAGGGAAGCATCCAAGAAACGAGCTGAATTAGAGAAGGACTGCAGTACTCTGCTGTTTTCCTGCTTGAGATGAAGTGAATCTCACCGCAGGTATTTGCTCTGTGTGCAACTGCTGAGGGAAATATTTACTCTTGTCTTAGAGAAGGGAAAACTGTACTTTCTATGTGTTCTCTGGATACGTGTCCAGATATCTAGAATTTCATATCGCACTTACCTTCATGGAGATTATGGTCAAGAATATGGTACATTTAACTATCAAAAATTCCTTATTTTATGACCTGTTACACACTCACAATGTTGTGCTTGCTTCACTGTGCCTAGTGCTGATGGCAAGTTCAGTGTTGTTTTCTACAGAGCTTTTTCCTAGATATTTTACTGGTGCCCATACTGGTAGCAGGTTTTGGAATTTGCTTCCCACTCTTTTTTTTCTTCTCTGTTCCTCTTTTCTCTACATTATAGTGGGATGATCTGTCAGTGGAATTAATTCAGGTCCTTGGAATTATGTCAGACTATGGGAAACCATGCAGTTGGATCTGTCACGGCAACAAAAATTAGATGCAGTTATAGTTCTGCATATTTAATAGTAAGAAATTATTGATTTAGTAATAATCTTGCCCATAATTGTCACACAGTTATGCACTGGCCATTCAGTCCAGTAATCAAAATGAACTGTCATTCCCCTTGGAGACTGGCCATATTGGTGCTGGTACTAGCAGGGTGAGCAGGGCAAAGCGTGTCTGTTCTAGGTTGCATCAAAAGAAGAGTGACCAGCAGTTTGAGGGAGGGGATTCTGTCCCTCTACTTTGCCCTTGTTAGACCCCACCTACATTACAGCATCCAGCTCTGTGGTCCCCAATACAAGAAGGACATTGACCTGTTGTAGTGAGTCTGGAGGAGGGCCATCAAGATAATTAGAGGGATGGAACACCTTTCCTATGAGGGAAGGCGGAGAGAATTGGGATTGTTCAGTCTAGAGAAGAAAAGGCTTTTGGGTTACCTAATTACTGCCTTCCGGTACCTGAAGGGAGCCTACCAGAAAGATGGAGAGAGGGCATGTAGTCACAGGACAAGGAGGAGTGGCTTTAAACTGAAAGAGGGTAGGTTTAGATTAGATGTGAGGAAGAAATTCTTTACTGTGAGGGTGGTGAGGCACTCGAAGAAGATTGCGCAGAGAACTTGTCGATGCCTGTCTTGGTTTGGGAATGATATTCCCCAATTTAGTGCTCCCACTAAAAAGAACACAAGCCACTTCTCCCCCCACCTCCAATGTGAGGCACAAAAGGCAGATATCAGAAGTTGAGATAAGAACAATTTGCTGTAAACAGCAATGAGTTAAAACAAACAGTAACAGCAACCATATTAATAATAAAAGGTATAATACAAAAAACCAATTTACACGTAAAATAAAACAATACCAGACTGTTTTGCCTACCATGTTTTCTCTCACCTGAAGAAACACCCTTCTCTACTGAAGCAAGAGAGAATTCCTTTACCCTGCCCCTGGCAATGACACCAATTTGTATTGCAAAACATCTGGGTCCTGACCATGCCCCCTCAGCCACACCCCCCCCACACACACACCCCCCCCCGACTATGGCAAAAAAATAACCCTTCCCTGGCTGAAACTAAGAAAATCTCCCATCCCTGGAAGTGTTCAAGTTGAATGGGGCTCTGAACAACATCATCCCTGACTACTGCAGGTTGGGTCCCTTTCAGCCCAATCCATCTTATGAGTCTATGATTCTATGGTCAGATCTGTGGTGGCAGGTTGCTCACCACAGTAATTACTGCTCCTGAGATGGGATGTGAGTGGTGGGGAAGATATTGTCTGCGCCCTGCAGTGGTTCAGCTTCAAGGACTACTAAACCAGCTAACACTTTTGACATGCTGTGAACTTACGTTTTTGCACTGTGAATTGTATTCTGTTCTAATTCAGAAATCCTTGGAAGGGCCAACACCAAGTGCAACAAACTCAAACTAGGTAGTCTACTGTAGACAACTCTGCAATGCTGTTATTTTCATCCTGACTAGTCATACCCTGGTTTCTAATGTCAGAGAAACAAGGGTAGAACTTAAGAGTCATGGTTCATTGGAGTGAATGGATGGCTGCTGTATAAAAATTGGACCTTATTTAATGATGAGTACATCATTAATCACTTGGCAATGGGTATATCTTTGAGTAAATGCTTAAATCAGAATTGCATAAAAGTTTCCATTTCTTCTGTTTCTAGCTTTGCAAACACTGTCCTTATTTCACCTTTTTTTTTAATTAATATTTTATAAGAAGCATGTTGATAAAAATGTTAAATCCCTAGAGTAAACATTTAGATCCTTTCTGATAATTAATACCATTTGCACTTGGAAGGTGAGACCTTTGCATATGTATTTCCAGGAAGGTGGGAGTAGTTTGCAGAAGCAGAGGATCATGATGCGCACTCACAGGAACACATTACATGTGTTCATATTGCTGCAAGGGTTGGCTAAGCACTTAATTAGAAAACCAAATAAATCATGTCAAGGTATATTTTGTATGAATGCATAAGCATCTCTGTCTCACTTGTGAAACCTTGGCTACAAGAAGTGAGAGTGGGCAATATGGCAGGGCAGCATGAAAATTTGGGTTGAATTGTAATGAGAAGAAAATAAAAGTAAACAAGGGCTATTGCATTGATTTCTTATATTTTATATGTTTTGATTTTGTGATAATATTTGGGATGTCATGCTAAACTGGGGTTAGGAACATATAAACATATATATATATGTATATAAAAACATATCTAAATGTACACAGATCACAGAATCAAACAAACACATCACTTTGCAGTGGATGATTTAGGAAATAAGTTTAAA
This sequence comes from Lepidothrix coronata, assembly GCF_001604755.1. Lineage (NCBI taxonomy): Eukaryota > Metazoa > Chordata > Aves > Passeriformes > Pipridae > Lepidothrix > Lepidothrix coronata. The sequence goes on from NW_016690183.1 coordinate 2,709,639, forward strand.
TTTAAACTCCTTTAAGTAGGTTAAGTTATTCCCGTTATCTGATCAGTGAAATACAGTCATTGACCTATATTTGCGAGGAAATAATTTTTCTGAAAATGCTGTTCTGACTTGAAAAGGATCATTAGTGAAACATATCTGGCAGTCTAATTTGCATTTTAGATAACTCAGAATTATTAATTAACATGTTATACCCAGGCAAACTTCTAATTTCTGCAGAGAAGTATCTAGGCCTTCACAGCTTGAAAGGAGATAGCCAAAACCAACTATGTAACAAGGGATAACTGTATGGGATGAAAGGGATTTGCTCTCCTGTGGATTTCCCACTGTGCTATTTCTAATCTCTTGACAGGGTTACAGGGCTAACCTCATTTCTTTCTCCCTGATCTCTTTCTAGTGTTGGTCTTGGTCCTTTGCAATGTAGTTTATCACAGTGGCATTTCATGATTCTATTATATATTTGTATATATGCATAAAATATCTCCACAGTGAAAACGTCATGTTGGCTATAGAAAACAGTGTGAAATGACTTGTTTTTTTCAGAGGTAGCGTCTCACACCTCTCTGTGCAGTGATACACATGCAGGGGATGTGTATAGCTACCAGGTGTGCATTAGCCACTACTTGCAGGTCAGCCAAAGTCCCTGTCCCATATCTTGTTACTCTGTAAATGGCTTCTCTTTTAGGTGATAGGAGTAGAAGACACCTTATGTTTTTCAGTATATTATTATTCCAACTTAATGTGCAGAGCATGGCATGCCACTATTCCCAGTGATAGCTTTTGAGAGCCTCAAGAGTCCTCTGCCTGGCTCTCTCTGGCTCAGTCTGTTCCACCAGTAGTTTGGTTCGATTTGTTTTTTTCTCACTCCTCGAACTGCTGAGCAGGGTCTGTGCAATAGAGAAAACCTGTCACTTGAGCTGCTAAATTCATTCAGTCAGTTTTATCATCAGGGCAGTGATGCCTGCATCCTTCTTGGAAGCCCGGGTGCAGAAACTGTCTCTTGTCTCAAAGAAGTCAGATGAATACTCATGTATTTGATAAAGGCAAAACCACAAAGTTCTTGCGTGATATTTTGGTGATATTTTGTCCTAGGCTCCATCAACTACTTCTAACTGCATATGAAAAAACAATAGCTTGTGTATTTAATGCCAGAGTTGGTGGACCTGACATTAGCTTTCTTAATGATTCCAAGCCAGGCTCTGTTTCACAATACATCTGAATTCCTCAGCAGGTTTGCCTGCTGTTCGACAAAGAAAGCTGGAGCTGTGGGAAAAAGTGAAGGGTTTGTGGTGTTTTTTAATAAAAGTTGCACAGCAGTCGAATTAAATATTGCTGAATTGGAACTGTGTCTCTTTGCAAGAGACATTTGATTTTTGTACTCCTCTCCTGGGGTGCTTATTTAAATAGAAAAATGTCATCAAAATACTGCATGATACTCATAACCTTCAGCAACTGCTAAAAAAATTGATTTTGAGCTTTGATCTTTTGTGAAGAATTACTTCATCTGGGAACTCTGGGTTTGACTGTTTCACTTCTTAACTCTTTATGTGATCTCTGTGGTGATTTGGCCCCTGTCACCAGGCACTGTGGTTAGCTGGTCTGTTCGTTTCTGTCAGTTCCAGAAAGGGATGGCTGACTTGCCTTCTTTCCTAGGTGGCTCATACCAATACTGTTTCCATCATCTATATTGGATGATTGATCTGTGGATCTTGGATTTTAGTTATGTGACTGGATTTTTCAAATGAACATGACTTAACTGGCAGTATCATTCTTGTCCGTCTGTCTTTTAGGTCTTAGAAATAGGCAGGCTGTCTACTGCTTGTCTGTCTATCTATGCTTAGAGCATGGACAGGAACATTTCTTTGTTTGTAACTGTATTTTTTACTTGTGGCTTCATGACTGCAGACTTGATGGTAGCCTTCCAATACTTGCGTCTGTAATTTAAGATCTTTTACTGTATTTTCACTGAACCTGTAAACATCATCATGAATATTATAGTATAGCCTACCATTATTAGGAAGGCACTTTATTGTCGATAAGGAGGTACAGAGACAAAGCAAACGATCAATGTGATCAAAGCAATGTCCAATTTATTATTTAAATCAGTTAACTTTTATACAGTTTAGTTTGTTCAGGGTACATGCTCACAACACAGTGATTGGATAGCTCCGTCTGTGCACGCGTCTAATGTCTTCAGTTCATTGGACCTGATGTTCTGTCCACGTGACCTGAAATCATTCTTGGCATGCAAAGCCCTTCCTAATTAATCTGCCTTTAGGGGCTTTCCGAAATCTGCAGGTGTTTCATTATCTCCAGTTTCTCAGGGCTTTCTTACTATAAACATACTATGTTCTCAAACCTTATAATCAGACACACAGCTAACAAGTATAAACATTGCATATTTTCACACAGTCTGTAAGTATAAACAATACACCGCTTGTCACTTCTAAAATCATGGCAAGCAAGGCCTACAGAGTGCAGGAAAAATTTTTCAGAGAAATCTCTCTGTTCCGGCCACACTTTACATGCATATGGTTTACAATAATAGTATGAAATATTTAGAACTTTCATGAAAAAAGTAAAATATTACCTCATAGATTTATTTCTACTTTGGGCCCAGCCATATTCTTCCCTGAAATCCAGTAATGGAATTCCCTCTGTTTTCAGCTGGGGATAAAACACCCTCACGAAAAAAAAAAAAACCAACAAAAATAACCCCAACAGACTGAAAACCTAATGTTCCTTCTCCCAGCTTTCTTCCCAGAAACACCTACCTGTTTTTAAGGAAATACTTAGCTTTTCTCTCTTATACTCTTAGTTCTGTGCAATTTCCCAAAGCTTTCTACTGTAGCCTTCAGACTACAGCTCTGATACAGTTTGCTTTTTCTCCTTATAGTTAACTGTTTTCCATTCCCGCATATTTAGGATCTTTCAGGTGATGCCTTAAGCCGAGGTCGCGGGTTCGTTCCCCATAGGGGCCACCAGCTGTTGCTGTGGGATTTAAGTGCTGAAAAAAATCTCCAGAGCAGTTAATTAGGGGTGAGATAAGAAAGGGTTTATTTTGCCAAGGCTAAGATGTTACAAGATGCACGCTGGCCATGCCTGAGATGTTACATTTTATAATACCATCCATCCAATCCCAGATGTGTCCACCCTGTGGCCTTTACTCTGGATCGCCCCGGGTCTACCCCCTGAAAATGAGTTGGGGGGCTTTTTGGGACCCCCTGTTCATCCCATCTTCACCATCATCAGAGCACAAAGGGTACATAATTACCTAATTCTTGACCGTATTCTGTGGTTTAGGCCCTGATATGCTGTTTTGCCAACAATCCAGGCCTTGACTTGACAAAAGACTAAACATTTCTGCTGTATTCGAGAGTAGGATTGATACAGGGAGCATAGAATGGGGTAAGAGGGTTAAGGAATGTGTAAACAAGGGTGCTAGAGGGAAAGGGATAAGGGACAAGGGACAAAGGAGGGAGGGTTGCTGCTTTTAGAGTCTACTTCTACTACTTATAAAGCTTACAAGTCTTACAAATATTAGAGAAATAAAAAAAACCATTAGGGGCTTAAGGCATCACAGGAGAGCCTTTAGAACCTTTCAGAATGTGGATCCAGTGCAGTGGATCCAAAACTTTCCCACTCCACAGACTACACAGTAGCAGTAGACAGTTACTGTACTTAGTATAGTTGGTACACAGTACCAACTTTACTTAGTCCACAGTTGGTTTCTGTCTGGAGGCTGGAGGTATTTGCCTGCCATACCTGTTTCTACATGGGAAGCATGGATGAGACCTGTGCTGTTGGGGGACCAAATGCCTAAGAAATCACTGCCAGGTTTAGAATTAGAATGGACTATTCTCCTGAGGTGGATGTTCTTGACAGAGCTGAGGCTTAGCAAAGTATTCACTCCACCTTACTATTTTGTACCTGTACTGTTAAATAAACTTGACTTTTGAAGTTCCTTTTCTATTTTTTTTTGCCACTGTAACTAAATGCACTAAGCATCTTTAAAGTCAGCACCTACATAATTGTCACCTGCCTCCCCGTGGAAATAACCAGGACCAACATTTTATGATTTAATAACAATATCTGTGGCATCTTGCTTAACTAATTTTGTTTAGTTGGAACATGTTTCCATGCAGTGATTCTCATGTTGCTTACTGTTGAAAAAGCATGTGATCTTTCAAGGGGCAGAATTTTGAAAAATAAGATTGTTTGTATATGATGGGTTATTTTTGGCCAGGAGAGTTCTCAGAGCCAGTTAAACTTGTGACTGCTGACACAGGACTGGAAAAAGAGTCAGCAGAAAGTAGCATCTGCTTCAGCTGGCCCAAGCTGCCTTGGTGCTCTCCCCCCCCTCCACTTTCCATTTAATGCGTGTGTAGCAGCACTAATGAGGACATGGTGCAGAGCTTAAAGAATCTGTTCAAATACTGAAACCAGAAGCAATACAGCTACAGCAGCACAATATTGCACCTGGAGGGATAAACTCTCTGAAGAGAGAGTTTCAAGTCTCTCAAATAGAGATACTGCACTTCTGTGGATAAAGAGTTTTTCAGAGCTCAGATGGTGTTGTTTTTGCAGACTGTGCTGGGCTCAGGAAACATCCAAGCACTGGTCAACCTTATGACCTTTGAAGGGTGTTGGTGTCTGGTTCTCTATTTGAATTGTGCAAAGAAGTCTAACTCACTAAACAAACCAATTTGTTTTTTGCTAAAATGTTGCATTGCTAGATCAAATTATTGATCCACTTATAGTATCCTACTTCTATCAGTAGTCGTGCCATGCCAGATTATGCATTCACTGCTTACTAAAAAAAACCAGATAACCAATGGCAATCCTTACCAGTCCCTCAAAGGACAGCAGTCATGAATAGCTGCTGCATAATGTTGTATTACCAGAGGCAGCAATAGCTAGGTTTCATTAATTCTGCAATTATACAGGTGATGAGTTAGATGTATTGGTCCATTCGAAAGCATTGTAAGACTTAGAGAAATTATTATGCTTAGTGTATTGCTGAAAAGCTGCTACTTGAGGTGAAACACAGTAGTTGCTTAATAGCTGGAAGATTCCTATAATCAACTGAATTTATGGGGATAATTTGGGCAGGCAAAAATGTAATTACTTGGTGTATTTTCTACACTGAGCTCATTACACAGTGCCTTACAGTGGAAAAATGTCTCACTCACTGTCCCTTTTAGCACAGGTCTGTAAGGGTGTTATTGTATATAATTTATATAATCTTAACACAATTACAAATATATTTGAGGAATGGTTATCTAGCCTAGTTTGAAGATTAGCCTGGAATTTGTGTCTCACTGTGGCTGATTGGAGATTGTTAACTTGGAGTCTCCTCCTTGGGATACTGCCCCTTTTAGATTTGCATTTAAGAATGAGGTTAAGTTTACAGCGCACTGGTCGATGGTCTGTTTGGAATTCTGCGCTGGGCATCACATGGGTGTGGTGGACTTCAGATACCTCTCCTGTAACACTCTGGCACCATATTAAAAACAGCATCCAGTAGTCCTCTGAAGAATCCTTAGGGTTCTCCCTCAAAAAGAACAAGGACTGGTTCGATGAAAACAATCAAGAGATCCAGGAATTGTTGAGGAAGAAGAGAACCACCTACCAATCACACCTTGCACTGCCATCCTGTCACTCAAGAAAAACAGCCTTTCGCATTACATGCAGCAAACTCCAACAGAAACTCCGTGACATCCAGAACAAGTGCTGGATCAGTCTAGCTGAAAAAACTCAATTGTGCGCTGACACAGGTGATCACAGAGGTTTCTATGAGGCCCTGAAAACATCATACAGGCCTACATACCAAGCTCAAAGTCCTCTACTCAGCACTGATGGTCAAACACTTCTTACAGATAAAACCTCCATTCTGAATTGATGGTCTGAACATTTTCAGACCCTTTTCAGTACCAACTGTGTAGTCCAAGACACAGCCATTCAGTCCCTCACACAACAACCGGTGAAGTATGAATTGGATACTGCCCCCACTTTAGGAGAAACCCTCAAGGCCATACAGCAGGTGAAATTGGCAAGGCAGCTGGGGTTGATGGAATTCCACCTGAAGTCTGGAAACATGGGGGCCTTGCACTCCATGCTAAATTTCACGAGTTCTTACTACGCTGTTGAGAACTAGGCAAACTACCGTCAGATCTTCGAGATGCAGTCATCATCACCTTGTATAAGAAGAAAGGTATTAAATCAGACTATTCAAATTACCGTGGTATTACTCTGCTCTCCATTGCTGGCAAAATCCTGGCAAGAATACTCTTGAACAGACTAATACCCGCTATAGCAGAAGGATTCTACCTGAAAGCCAATGTGGTTTCAGAGCCAACAGGAGTACCACAGACAAGGTGTTTGTTCTCAGACAACTGCAAGAGAAGTGTAGGGAACAGAACAAAGGTCTCTATGTAACCTTTGTTGACCTCACCAAGGCTTTCGATACTGTGAGCAGGAAAGAAAGGTCTATGGCAGATTTTGGAATGCTTAGGTTGTCCCCCCAAGTTCCTTAAAATGATCATCTCACTCCATGAGGATCAACACGGCCAAGTCAGATATGGCAATGCACTTTCTGAGCCCTTTCTAATAATGAATGGCGTGAAACAAGGCTGCGTTCTCGCACCAACCCTATTCACAATCTTTTTCAGCATGATACTCTTAAGGGTCACAGCAGACCTCAATGATCAGGACGGTATCTACATTCGATATCATACGGATGGAAGCCTATTCAACCTAAGGCGACTGAAGGCCCACACCAAGACCTTAAACCATCTTGTCTGGGAGCTGCTTTATGCTGATGACGCCACCCTTGTTCCCCACACAGAAGCAGCTCTGCAGTGTTTAACATCCTGCTTTGCAGACGCTGCTGAGTTCTTTGGGCTGGAAGTCAGTTTAAAGAAAACAGAAGTTCTCTATCAACCTGCACCTCAAGAAGTCTTCCATCATCCCCCTATCACCATTGGCGAATCAGTGCTCAAATCAGTCCAGCAATTTAATTACCTCATCTCCTCAGATGGTAAGGTTGACGGGGAGATAGACAACAGGTTAGCAAAGGCATATAGTGCTTTCGGAAAGCTTCATAAAAGAGTTTGGAAAAATAAACACTTGAAGAAAAGTACCAAGATCAGTGTTTACAGAGCCATAGTGCTGTCTACTCTCTTATAGGGATTTGAGTCATGGGTCATCTACCGCCACCACCTGCGACTCCTAGAACGTTTCCATCAACGCTGCCTTTGTACAATCCTAAACATCCACTGGTCAGATTATATAACCAATACATCTGTTCTAGAACAAGCAGCAGTCACAAGTATTGAGGCCATGTTGCTGAGAACACAGCTGCATTGGGCAGGACATGTCTCAAGGATGAAGGACCACCGCCTCCCTAAGATCCTGCTCTATGGTGAACTTGCCACCGACTGCCACAAGAGAGGAGCCCCGAAGAGAAGATACAAGGACTCCCTGAAACAACATCTCAGCCTTGGCCATATTGATCATCATAACTGGTCTACTCTGGCCTTCAATCGCGAGGCCTGGAGACACGCCATCTATAACACTGCTGATGCCTTTGAGAATGCACACAGGATCACTCTAGAGGAGAAAAGACAAAGCAGAAAGAATCGTGTCTTGCAGAATTTACCACCTAAGGAGTCTTTCTGCTGTGCCTTTTGTAATCGGACATGCCTGTCTCGTATTGGCTTTTTTAGCCACCAGCGCGCTTGTGTCAAACGTGGGTAGAGACCTTTCCCTAATCTTCATTCGCGAAGCCCAGCCATGATTGACAAATATATATTAACATGAATAAAGTTATCTAGAGTTCTTTAAAAAACTTGAATCTCAGTTCTTGTGTTTAGTGAATTCTATCAAAATAGGCCTGTTAGTTATTCAAAATGAAAATTTGCCTCTTTTAAAGAATGTGTTTGATTTTTTGGTTTTTTTTCCCCCAACATGCCAAAGGAAAGCAATATAGCAAATGCAACATTATACAAGCCAGAGCTTAAAATAACTTTAAAAATATTAGAGACATGTAGATAGGCTGGCAATAGTAACATAGGTGTAGTAGCTAAGTCTTCAGAATATTGTGTGGAAGCCTAAGGTACTAAAGCAGAAAGCATGCTATCATTCTGACTTTCATGTAGATACATAAGTAACTCAGATTGTGTGAAGTGACTACTGGCAGAATTTAGGTCATTATAGGGCTGGACTTGATGATCTCAGAGGTCTTTTCCAACCCAGTTGATTCTATGACTATGTTGCTGATTATAGACTATGCATTTGGGCTTTTAGAGACAGTCAAAGTAATTGCATTGGGGCAATTGTTAATGTCTCAATGTAAAGAGCAGGGTTATATCTCTAAAGTTGACAGAACTCTGTATGAACATCATGGATTTTGTCTCTGACTAGAGTTTTAGCTGGCATTTGGACTCAATGAAATATACTGATAGATGCTGGAGATGCCTAAAAGGGAACAGAAGTAGTGTTCCTGCGATTTTTGCTGTTGTTAGTTCAGATAAATTTTTAAATAAAAATACCTACTGAGACAGACTTCATGTTCACAGGCATACCTTTCCTCTAAAAGCATTGCATTGCCTTTCCCCTGGCTCTTCTTTTCCTACAGAGTCTGTTGTTTTTCACAGTTTTTATCACTTTGCCTAATATAAAACCAATAGTTTGGTAATGACACACCAGATTTTTGCAGGAATGGCTAGGATTCCTACAGCTGTGGACCCAGAAATCTGATCCCCCTCATTTGGGGATTTGTTTTAGAATCTGTTTCACTGATAATTCAATAAAAGAGAGATTCCCTGTTCCTTGTAAATAAAAATAGTTCCTCCTTCTGGAATCAAACTACTGTAGATTTTCTGGTTTGCTTGTTTTGATTTATTTTTTCGTTTTACCCTGCAAGGGTAGCTCTAAGTGCTTTGTGCTTACTTCTACATTGTACATTGACGGTTACTTTTCAAACCAAGTATTAGGTCATAAAAACATTTAGGAGTGCTTCTCTTTCTGTTAGTTCCCCATTTAGCTGCTTCGAGAAGCAGTCATTTATGGAGTCTCAACGTTTGCCTTAGTTTCATGGCCCAGTGCAACAGTTACTGAGTCTGCATGGGAATGACAAGAGCATCCCATTAGTTCATATTCTAAGGCAATACCTTCTCTGAGAGCTGCCAGGTGAATGAACTTTATTCCCTCATTCCATCCTCCTCAGGCTGTGATAGTATTGCCCTATGAATATGGTTTGCTTACATAAGTATAAAATTTTAATCCATGGAGATTCTGTTACATCCTGATGCAGTTAAATTAATCACCTGGTTGGGATGCATCCTTCCTTGAATTCATAGCACCACTTCTGTGACCTTTCCTCTGTTCTCTTTTTCTTGTGTATTTTGCACCTTGGAAATACAGTGACCCACTGAATATTTTCTTTTTTGTATCCTTCTGACATGATATATCTTACTTGGTTTTAATTCAGTCCAGCTCCTCCTTCTGTATCAGCATAGAAGCACACACCCATTTGTTCTGATACCTACTTGCTACACTGGTTAGATGGGACTTGATTGGTTCAAGCTATTTGTTTCATTGTTTTATTTGCTTCATTGTTTATCCATGCAACTGTCCTTAGTTTAAGTCATTTTTTTGTTACATCACCTGCTAAGGATGTGAAGTCTTGAATTGTGTGATCTTCCAGCTTCTCAAAACTCTCCAGTTCTTTTGTTTTGTTTTCACTAATTTTATATTTTGGTGAAGTTCATCCTGCTTACAAGAATTCATCCTGTTCCAAAATTACTAATTCAACACTCCATATTTTAAGAGTCTTCACTGAATTTACACTATCACCTCAACTTTTATGTATCCCACAATGCAGTATTTGGTGTTCTTCTAAGTACTTCAGATGACTTCATTGAGAGAATTAGGATCAGATCACTGGTATTTAGTTCTGAAGGCAGGAGAACTATCACTAATGAATCTGCGTAAGTTAGGATTTTTCACAGAAGAGTGTATGAGCTGCTACGGTGGACACTTTGTCAGACCATTGGGGCAATCACCCAAGAAAATTTTTGTAGGGTTTGACATAGAAGATTTTTTTTTAATTCTTTTTAACCACATTTCAAAACATGCATAAAAATTGTTATTAATCATAATATTAAAGCAAACTTTTCATTAGAACAATCTAATATGCACAACTCTTTTCAGTGTCATAAAAATTAATATAACTAGTATTATGCAGTTGCTGCAAAAATATATTTTTATTCTTAAGTACATAAATTTAAAAAAAAATAAAAAAATGGAGAAGCTGTAGTGTAATATTGAATAGTGTGAAATAATGTTTACTTACTTGAATTTCTGGTAAAAAAAAAAATTCTAAATGTTGCATAATTATTATGTAGCTTTAATTCAGTACCACATACCTTTTTTAAATCTCTTTTTACAGACTTGTAATTTCCAGGATTGTTTCTGACATCATTATATAATGATTTAGGAACTACTTAGTATAGGAACTACTTAAAAACTACTACAACTGTCAGCAAACATTAGAAAATATTAAAATGGTTGACAAGTTATTGAAAGACTAGGTAATGAATATTTTAATCTTTCTTTAGGCATCAAAGCTTTGCTGTGAAGTAATTAGCATTTCTCAGACTTTTCTGTATATTTTAGCTTGCTTATACACAGAGTATAACCTACAGTACTATATTTGTTTTTATTATGAACTCCTCTTAAACACATTTACACTTAGTATCATTCAACACATACCTCTGTGATGTGTCATCTTTTTCTCTACCTGTGCAGTCTTAATGATAGAAGTCCTTTGACACTTATAGGGCAGTGGATCACTTCAAAAAAGTAATCTCTATTTTTTGCTGTACTGGGAAGAGTGGGGGGTATGTGGAGGGAATAAAAAGCCTGATTCTTTTGTCTGTGTTCTCGTAATGCATCTTGTGTTTTTAAGACCATAAACTACAGTGGAAAGTGTGCTAACTAGAGCTGATCCAAAGTAACCTCTCCCAAAATGCACCTAGTGTGGGCATCCTGACCACTACCTCTTTCCAACTACAGGTCCAGACCTGTTGGGCATTTTGTTTGCTGTTGTAACCATAGTCAAATACTGTCCTGGATTTATTTTGCAGCTTTGGGGGCAGACAACATGCAAAGCCTGCACCAGAAGGTGTCAAAAATACAGGAGCTCTGTAGAGTACATGCCCTGTTCTATACTTATTATTTCTTTGTTTCTTTGCACAATAAAGAGTACAATCGGCAAACCCTTACAAGGGGATTTGTGGACAGTTAAGAAAGATGTAATATGACATAATTTGACATATTGCAGTAGTTACAATTGACTTTCAGTATTTTGTTACCAGTGAACAGCTTGCTTTGGGCCTTAACATATTGTCTCTCCCTTCTCATTTATTTTGAAGCAGGAGAAGAAATGTTCAGAGTTCTCAATAATTTGGTTAAATTTCACTCTTGTCTTTTCCAGGGCATAAAATTCTGTTGTTTGCAATCTTTTATAAGATGTACATGGAAATAGCACCATTTATCTTAAGATTGCATGATCTTAATTTGATGGGCCATCTTAAGCTAACCAGAACTGACAAGACATTCAAAGCAGGAAATAGACCCACTAGGCAGTTTATAGGAAGGAGGACTTGAAATGAAAGTTGGGATGAGTTTCTGAGAATTTTATTAGGTATAGGAGCTAAAAAACCCCAAAAACCAGGAAGGTATCTCATTCACAATTCAAAGAAAAGCAGTCCAAAATCTTTACCTATCTCTTTCATTCAAATAAAAGATATCCCAAACCTCTGCCTAATGCAGAAGAACAAAATATAACATAGGCAGAAAATGAAAATTAAAATAGGAAAAAAATCCAAACACCAAACAAAAGAAAAAGGAAGAATAAAAATAGCATGGTCTTCAAGATTGTACTGATTTGGTATCATATCTGAAATTTTAGCCCCCTTATTATTTTTCTGCTCTTCTGCTCAGAGTAGGCATGTTTCAGTTCCCATTTTTCTCATTATTTTACTTCTTTCTTTTTTTTGTTTTCCCTTTTCTCCCATTTAATCCTCCTCTTCCAAAACCATTCTTGATTTATATCCTGTTATCTCTTACACTCCTCAAGGTTTGTGAGTTAATACTTTGATTTATTTCTGCAGTTCAACTCAGCGTTTTTAAGTGATTGGTATTCACAATATTGTGATTTTTTTTCCAAAATCTTTTTTTTCATTAAAATGATGCTACATTAAAACAGAACCAGAAAATGTACACATGACAAGAAGATCATATAGTGCAAGAATTTATTAATCTTGTGCCCTTATGATATGTCTTTAAAAGCACTGTGTTGCTCACAAAATTAGCGTATTATTATTTCTAAGGTTCTGATCCAGCAATGAGGTTTGTATGAATCAGTTTGGAACACTACCCAAATTCCCAACCACAGAATCATGCCTCCATTTTTTCACACACTCAGACTATTTTTAATCATTACCACATAGAGATTCCAACAATAAATTTGACTTTTTTAAGATCACTAATTGAAAATTAGTAGAGTTTGGTACTTTGATCCTAAATCTTTAGATTTTTTTCAGCTTCTTTTGAAATAATAGACTGATAAAATAATTTGTTAAATACAATCATTCAGCAGAGGTATAGTCTCTTGTTTTCTTAATGAGTCTGTCCATGAAGTGCAAATGTGACTGGAATATTTTTTTTTACATCTTTCATCAATTTCTTTTTGATCAGTTGATTAGTGACATACTGTGTAGCTGGTTTCTCATTGCAAAAGTAATTTCCAAAGTTGAATAAGAAAATGGCTAGCACTCTCCATCTCTTCTTAAGTTGCTCCTTTGCAACTCTGACAGTATTAAAGCTCTCAAACGCTGACACTGACAGAAGATACTGTAGTTTAAATGACTGCAGAGTAAAAATCTTATTATCTGTAGAGACAGCTCTTGCAAGTTGTAAAGCACAATAGGAGAAAAGTAACCAGGCTTTGTGTAATAGAACATGGTTTCCTCAAGGCAAACACTTTCATCTTTTCAGGACAATTGACCAGAAGTGACATCATTCACCAACTGCTTCAACTGTCTGCATGGAGTTGAAAAAAAAAAAGCGATACAAGAGGACATTTGTCAGGTCTAGCAGGCAATCTTTCTGGTGCAAGGGGAAACCAACTGAGATCAGTTTAGTCCTAATGCAGTCATGTTTTCACTTAACAGTGCACAGACAGCCTGGGCAACAGCATATGCACTTTTTCCTCTCTTTATCTGTCTGGTTTCATTCATCTGGAAAAGGACCAGGTGTTTCAGCTTTGAGAGAGAACCAAGGTCTCACAGCTCAGTCATTCAATTTAATTTGGAGGTGATTTGTTAGAAGACTTCTGTATACTTATAGACATTTTTTGTGCAAACTTTTTTTAGTGGCCTAAAAGAAATATGACGTTCTGTACTTGATATGAAAAATGTGTAACTGACACTACTTGGGTCACCAATAATGACTTGATTTTACTATCTAGGATCCTCAGTAATGTGTTTCAGTATGATTTCCTGACCATGAGTTCATTACAGTGTAATATTTGGGCAGCTGCTTGACCTTAATCTGTGTTTATTTTCTCATCTGTGATATGTTTGTGATTATACTGACATATAATGACTTGGGAACCTGCTTGTATCCATGGCTGTCTCCCAGACCTCTAAAAAATAGTGCAAAGCTAAATCCGAAAAAAGCACTTAAAGGTTTTAAGGATAGGTGTTGCGTTTCTTAGGTTTTATGTACCCAACCTTCCAGGAGTAAAATTCAAGTTCTCTTTAGAAATAGCCTGTGTACAGCACAGGAGACCACCATTTCAGTAGCAAATAGATGGTGCAGTGCTGTGCAGCATGTATAATAAGCCCTGGGAATAGTACCTCATACCCAGTAGCACAGTTTCTAGGCTTGACAAGACCAAGCTTGAACCACTGGAGAGCAGAGCTCAGACTTGGAAAACACCTGTTTTGTCACCAGCTCTATTACTGGGCAGCAGAATGAGCCCTCCACTCCAGCCCTGCTTGTTGGCAAAGCTTTGTAGAGCACTTTTGAATTTTCACAGAAAACACTTTGACAACTAAACTAAAGCTGCCAACTGAGAGAACCTGAGTGAAAAGCTGGAAACACATACCAGCTGCCGGAATGTGCAGGAGCTCAACTCAGAGCTGCCATTCTTCAGTAAGCCAGGTCTGTAAGAAGGACATTGTGGAGTACATTTTATGTGTATAACCAGACCATGCCACAGGATCATGAGGCACCAGTGAGTTCAGGGAGCATGGGTGGAGTCTTGGAAGGAGGCTGTCCCACTCAGACTGGGCAGACTTCCTCCTGGCTTGTTACACGAGCAATCTGAAAATGTGGCTCTCCTTGCTGAACTGAAGCTGTGGCCTCATTTTGCATCTATAGTCTAAGAGCAGTACTCTAGACAAGAAATACTTCCTGTCTGCAGCAGCCAGACGCCAGACTGAGGCTGCTACATGCAGTTTCTCAGCCATGCACAGAACTCAAATGAAGAAAAATTGCACTTAAGATCTGAAGGTCCAGTCACCTAGCAACTATGGTACCACTAAAGGTTTCAGACTAGCTTGGATTGTGTATGCCATCATCTTCATGTATTTAGCTACTGCAGCTTAAAAAAAAATGATGTTCAGGTCAATTCTTGTGGGGGAAAAAGTACTGGAAAGGAACCATGTGTTGCACATGGCAAATGCAAACAAATTTTGGAAAACAGATTACTGTACTATGCTGTAATTGCATGAGACAGTATTATACTAACTAATATAAAAAAAGCTGTAGAATTCTGATCGATATAGAACAGCTTCAGGGGCTGATCACCTGGACTCTGTGAAGTAAATAATGTGCATAAATAAATAAAAATATTGGCTGCAATTTCTATAGAAATTGTTTGCAATGGCTTTGGCAACATATTCCAAGTATTTTGTGATAGATAGCAGCTATTCATAATGCTTGGGAACAATTGCAATGTCCAAAAAAACCCTAACCATAGCAAACTACCCCAGTTACAGAAGTGTACACTAGTACACTTCCAGTATACAGTTGAACAGAGGGTTTATTTATTCTATGATGGCTCAAAATACGCTGTGAAAGAATGCAAAAGCTAATTTGGGCAAGAAATGTAAGTAACTGTCCAGATTCCAGCCAGGACACTATTGATTTTTGCAGTAGCCAGGAGGGGCATGGCTAGGTCTCAGAGGTCATTCTGTATCCCCTCACATAATTTCTGAGGGCAAAGGAAGGGCGTGGCAGGTGGTCAGGGGTTTTGCTGGTTTCCCTGTCATGAGCAATTGTGTGTGAAATGTTTGCCTCTCTTGTGCACTCTGTCATTGATGTTGTTGCTGTTACTGGTCATTTCTTATTTCATTGGTGTTTCCAGTAAATCGTTCTTATCGGAACCAATGATCTTTGCCTTTTGTGTCTCCAATTCTCCTGTCCAACTTGCCCCAGGAGGAGCAGAAGGAGGAGGAGGGAGTGTGAGAGCAGCATATGGTTTTGAGTGTTTCAATGGGAACACTAAATTGAGGAATACCATTCCTAAACCACAACATAACATTTGCCTGTCTCTTCTCAGCACTAAGAAATTTGTGGAATGTGACATATAAGTCATTAACAAGAATACTTTCACTTTTTCCTGGGTAGCTCTTTGTGTCAGCTTTCCACAGATCGAAGTGACTGAGACTGTATTATTGCGTTTAAGGTCTGTATTGTGCTGTGAACCTGTTACACACTCTGGAGTGCAGTACCAAAATATAACAGCAAGAGAAAGCTATAGCTGAGATGTCATATCTGTCATATCTTCTCTGAGAGGCATTCATAGCCTCTCATATAGCGAAAAACCATAGAGATCAGCCAGGTCTATCCAGACTTTAGCACGGATGACTGGGAAATTATTTTTGTTTCATGTGTGATATTTTTCAGACATTCTCTTCTGAATAGCCCCAGCACTTCTGTGGGCTTTGGACAGTTTCTTACCTTATGTATAAGCAACCTCTAGTTATCTATCTGTAAGGTCTAGTTTGATATATGGGAAGATTGTTGATACTAACCTCAACTGGGCTTATGCATACAAATATGAGACCAGGAGAAGCAACTAATATTGCTCACATATTACCAATAACCAACTCACAGATGTGTATCAGTAGGTACAAATTAAGTATAAAAGCAGGCATGAGATGGAGATAAATAGTAGCATTTTCCTTTTTTTTTTTTTAAATTTATGAAGTGCAGTGTTATGCTTGGGAAATTTCACACAGTATTGTTGCGGTTTCACCATCCACTTGTAATAGAATATTACTTTGTGTTTCGGTTCTTTTTTTTCCCCTCAAAGTACAGCTTTTATGAAGTCATTCATTATTTGGAAAGGTTTGAAGTGATTGAGAAGTTATGCTTAAAGGTATTTCAGCTTGTATTTTCCATCCAGTCCTTTATTTCTTTTTTCTAAAATTTCATATATCACTGCTCTGTTATAAATTATGTGTAATACTTTTGTATGATATTTTTCCTATTCCCTAAAAATCAGTTGTCTTTTATTTTCACTAAAAAAATCAGATAAGAACAAAAATTCTTGTGCATAAGTGCCTCTTTCTGTCTTTCTAACAAATAAACAACAAAATAAAACAAAAAATCTAGACGTCTTGGTAAATCAAAATTAAGATTTAATTTGTTGCTATTTTGAAAGGTATAAATGATAGAATTGTGATTTCCTTTCAGAAATTCCCTAAGAAAGGTACAACAGAATCTCAAAAATAGGAGACTGAAATTAACGTCTAGATTCATGTCACACACTTGAGTACTGATGAGGAGAAAGCTGGCACTCTGCAACTTCAGCCAAACAAATATTTGGTATCTTATGTAATCACAGAGTGGATTTCTGCGATACATACATACAACACATTCTGCACATACACTTCAGAAAATCTGGCTGTGGTTTGTGGACCTAGCATCCTAGATATCATAAAAGTCTCTCTTTACCTGTATGGTTATAGACATCCCAGTGCTACTCGTCTTTTCCTCAACAGTGGCATGTGCACTCATTGTCACTGAAATAAGTGCTCACTAATCCCCTCTTAGAGTATTCTGTAGATTCCTGAGGGGTGTGAATGGATGCACAAACCATGGTGAATAGCACAGCAGAACAGTATTTCCTTAGTATATACTACCAGCCAACTGGGACAAAAACTTAATAAAAGAAGAATATTTAATCTAAATGGGAATACAATTATTTGGAGAGAAATTGTTTAGCTGCCTCCTTTGGTAGGAAGCTGTGCTTTTTGGGACACTGTCAGGACCTGAGGAGAAGTTCTCAGCTCCTGTGTTACACCACTTCAGCAATCAGAGGGAGCAGATGTAGTAATTAAGTATTCTCAAAAAAGTTTCGAAGTGAGTTGGCCAAGTGAATTACCAAACTTAAAAAACATGTCAGGATCAACAGGCAGTTGTGCATTCTCCTCTATACAGTCTTGCACTGTAAATAAAGCACTGCCCTAATGGTAACATTTTCCATAACAGGAGAAAGAAACTACTTTTGTTTAAACTCTTTTTCATTATATCAATGATTTTTATAAAGGGCACAGTCTTGCCTTGCTTTTCAAGGATTTTAATGGTGGAAGCACTGACTCATTTTTGTAAGCTCTTCACAACTTTTTCCTTAGAGACATCCCTCACAATAGACAGTCAGATTTTAACATGATATATTTCATTGCCATATCTCAAAGTATTTTGACAAAATGCCTAAATGTTACGTTGTCAGCATAGCAGGAACAACAATAGTGACACAGAAATTACTTGCAGTAAAATTCAATTAAGAGAGAAAACTGGAAGTAGAATTCAGACCCAACATAACTCTCATCAGGCATCTGAGGGTTAAGACTTACAGGACTTGCACTGATCTTATTTTTTCTGCAGATTTCAACTTTCACCTGGAAATGCTGGCCATATTTCCTGGATATTCCATTCTACTTCATGAGTTGTCATGAGAACTCAGGCTTCTCAGATTAAACCAAATATTGATATTACCCACTAAATTGTAATTCTGGGAGTGGTAACTATTGACATCCCTTCTCAGTCCTACTCACACCACAAGTCCACCTATTAGAATGCACAGTGAAATTCTGAGGGAGTCTCCTGAAGTTTCCATCACTAATAATTTATATTTCTCATTTAGTCTACTTCAGTTGAGCATTTCAATATCTATCCGTACGAATACCACTTTGTAATTAAGTTTTCAACAGATCCAAGAGTCATTTACACCTCTGTGAAATAACCACATTTTTCTGAGACAATTCTGTGATACAAACAGAAAGCTACTCCCCAGTGAAAACCAGCTGCAGGTTTCAACTGCTTAACCTGATAGCAGAATTAGTCTGCTGAGTAAGCAGAGTCCTCTCAAAAGGCAAACAATAAATAAAAATACCGTAGAAGAATTTTTCACCATTTGTTTGAGAAAAAGCGTGAATGCACATACCAGGATTCTTGCTTAGAAAGAAAAAGAAGTGAAGAATAAATTCTATCTGGAACAGAGAAAAAAGTTTCAAAAGACTCTTCAAAGAGTCTCTCAACTAATCCCAAGGGAGGTTCAAGAAGTGGGAGGTGAATATGGGGAGTAAAAATGAAATCTTTAATTGAACTCCTCAAGCTCTGTGTATGCATGGGCATGTTACATGTGCCTTACTGCTAGAATTATTTCTCACTCCTTGATGGGTGTTGCTGTATTGCACAGTTCAAGTTCCCTTCCAAAACAGAGACTCAAAAAATTAATGGAGAAAAAACCGGGAGAGATAGACATTTGGTTGAAATAATTGCTGGAGCTCTCAGTCCCTCTTCACTGACTAGGCAGCCCACAAGAATTTGCTCTCTATGTTGGAAGTCTGCCTTTAGTAACACCCTCACACAAGGAACCATGCCAAAAATCATCCAGTGACAGGAGCATAACCTACAAAGGACTAGAGAAACTTAAAGCTCAGGATGTTCATACTGAAGCACAGTAGATAGGCAGAATGCACAATACAAGGTTCAGTGACAACAATAAATAAAAGAAAATAATTTTAGAAACAGTCTTTCATGATCCTGATACTTCTTTTTTTTTTTGTTCTGGCTGACCTGTAATCTCATTATGGATTGAGATAGTAACATGGTTTGAAAATTTGCTGCATAAAATTGTCTTTCAATCACTTTGTGTTGCATTAAGGAAATTGTTCCTTTGATGATTATGGTGGTGGTGAAACCTGAAGAGCACTCTTTTTGCTACTAAGCAGTAGTATAGTAAATAATGGAATAACAAAACTAAATTCCTTGATACTTCAGCAGTTCTGAATGCCTCTGTACCTCTTTAAAGTCCCTTAGTTTTAACAGCAAGTCTCACAATCTTTCATGGAATTACAGCACATAATGTGTGAAAGTTATATATATAGATGTATGTATATGTGTAGATATAGAGATACATATTTACATATTAAAATGGAAGGGACCGGAAAATGGCACACATCTGAACATAGAAAGAGTAGTATGTAGTTCACAATTGGGGGAAAAATAGTAATTAAGTAGAAACAGATTGTGGAGGGAAGGAACTCTTACCTCAGGAGATAATCTGCCCTACTTTCTTTTCTCACATTTTGAAATCTATGAATCTTTTACTTTACTTTATCACTTTGCTGATTCCCTGCAGGCCAGAGCTGACAGCTAAGCCTCTGTTTTATCTTAAACTGTTCAAAGCGTGTTGGAAAATGACCTACCCTACTGAGTCTGAAAGTGGCAGGAGCCCACCTACTGGTTACCCCCAGTCCAGGTGATCACTGTTGCTTGAGTGAAATCGTAATGATAGTCCCAGAACAGCTGGCAGATTGTTACAATATATGGTCTTTTACTGCTTCCAGTTGAAAACCAGAAACAGAGTTGACGTTTTTTTTATTGTCTCTAGAAGTAATTATTTCTGTCTTGAGCCACTCTGATATCCGCACATAAGGATAGTTTCATCCTGTGTTATTCACAGCTGTTTTGTATTTGACAAGGTCAAGTCTGTTTATTCTGTGGGCTCTCTTCACTGCCTTTGAATATAACCTTACAAATCCTTTCTATTTTTATTCCATTGTGCTTCTAAGAATTAGACTTAAAATACTGTGTTGTCACTACACTTTGGCATGATAAAATGCAGGGATAAGGTGAGTGTGGCCACATTCATGTCTTTAAAAATAGGATTCTACTGGAATTTCTACAGTCATTTTATTGCGGTAGGCTTTATCTTGTGGCAAAAATTGATATATCTCAAACAGTTCTCTGTGACCAAGCAAAATAAAGCAGAATAGGAATTGCAGACTGTTTATGTTCATAAACAGTTTATGTTCATAAACTGTTTATGTTCATAAACAGTCTGCAATAATATGCTGGTGTATATTATTGCAACTGAAATAATATGCTGGTGTATTGCATTTCATCTTCAAATTTTTACAATGTATATTATTATCAGAAGTGGCATGTAAGTAACTGGTATATGAGATTGTTAGGTTAAAATTCATCTGATTCATGACACCTGAACCTGCATTTTTCCAGTCTCCAGAGGAAGCTGTAACACTATTCTTAACAGGTGTAAGTTCTCGTGAGATAATTGTTTCTTTTTGGATAACTGAGAAAAAAAACCACTAATGCTAGGCACAGCTCCTTTTATTGTCACAAGTAATCTTTTGATTTTGTGCTGGTGAAAGTGTTTGCATGGAATTTGTTGTTATGTCCTGTTAACTAATAATGAGCAGGCTTGAAGGTAAGAGAAAACTTGTGAATCCATGAAGATCTGGAGAACTCACCCAGAATGAGTCTTTCAATTCTCCATACTATTCTGAGATCACAAGAAGTGGAGATATATATTGACATTAGCTGCACTCAACAGAAAATTCCTTTTTATTTTTGTACAGTGAAACGTTTTCCTAAGTCTCTCCAAAAACATCAGGGATACCATTTTGGATCTTTTCTTACCATGGTGGCATGCTGGCTTTACCATCAAGCCTTCAGCTCTAGCCCTGTTAGCAAGTATTCTCTATAGCATCAGTAGTTTTAATTTTCTTAAAATTTGATTGTGTTGTTGGCACAGCTTGGCTCACTATACTGTGTACACAAGAGCAGTGGTCTCCAATTTACACTAGCAGATCATGCAACAGAGATGTACTAGCTTGAAATGTATACCTTGAATTAGGAAACAAATGTCAATTATATGGTCTTTTTGAGCCATTTTAGGTGCATAGAAATTTAACATCAATTGTGTTACTTGCTGTAATGTCTTTACTCTTATTATGCCCACTCTTGGTCAATTTATGTGCCTACTCACTTCTGAATTTTTGGAATTTTTGAGTCCCATGAACCCTTATGATGCTGTGATAGTCACTACAGTAAATGGGGAGGATGGGACTGAAAATATATTGGGTAAACAGGCCTTATTGCCTCCTTACTAAATAAACGTTGCATTGCAGAAGTTGCAATCTGAAGACATGTTTCAGACATCAGGGATATGGTGAGAAACATGAACAGGATTGCCTTAGGGAGGTTGTGCACAAACCACTGTTGAGTTATTTAGTTAGTTAAGTAACTTTATCACATATTGTAAAAAACATTAAAAAAAAACAGAAGGACAATTGAGTTCTTTTATGTGTCTCATAAAATCACTGTTCGTAGAAGTAGCTTCAAAGTAATTCATGGTCCCTGATTACAGCATTGTGGTGGGGCTTGGTCTGTGCCAAGGGCCATCATTTGAAAGGACTCAGTGCCATCTTAGAGGTCTAGTGCAGGATGGCATCAACAATATTTTGGATGATTTCTCAAAAAATACGGTATGGTTGCTAACAGTACAGATAGGGGAAAATAAGCAGTTTTCCAAGTGCAAACTATGCAACATGAAAGCTTGGAGTACCTAGGCATACATTTTGATTCAGTCACAGGGTTGTCAGTGCCTTGCTTTTCAAGTATAAAAAAAGGGCCAATAATATCCTTATTTTATGAAGGCATAGGAAAATAATTTCAGTTTTCTGGGTATTTTGAACAAATACTGAGGATACTGCTCTCCTTAGGTGGACAGATCTGCCAATGGGCTGATGAAAGAAATTATGATGAATAAATATTATAAGCTACAGATCATTGTAAGAGAAATTAACTTCAGCAGATGCAAAATTCTCTATTATCAATATTGCTTGCTCGAATTTGTGGTAGCTGCTGTAGTTGTTTCACTGCAGGAAGAGGTATCAGTGACACGGCTAGCAAGGAGTAAGGCACAATTGTCAAACAGTTTTGTTTTGTTTCAGTTTGAATATATATTTTACTGAGTAGAAATATAAAATAAAAATATGTATTTTAAAATATTCGTTTATTTTTCTTTTTTTTCCTTACAGCTCGTGGCCAATGCAATCCTTTTTGTCAGTGTAAATTTGTATGGGGTCTTTGTGAGGATTTTGACAGAAAGGGCTCAGAGGAAGGCATTCCTTCAGGCCAGGAACTGCATTGAGGACAGGCTGAGGTTGGAGGATGAAAATGAAAAACAGGTCAGTTTCTAAACTTTATTTATTTTTCTCTGTTTCTCCTGACATGACTGTAGTTATGTGAACTGAAGCTTAGGACATTGCTGGCAAGTGTATGCTAGGGCCTGTGCGCATTTGCATTGTAAAGGAAGCATGCTGCCTTCCCCCGCCTGCTTCAGCTCTTCCTCTGGAGTGCATGCATACTCTTCACTCTTTATCTGCAGTGCTCAGAGAGGTGCAGGCTGACCCCACAGCTATTGTCAGCTCCAGTGCCAGAGAAGCTATATTTTAGGGCTGAGTCAAATCTAACATACTATTGTAATCTAAGATTGTGGTTATTTATCTACATAGATGTTTTTGGGTGGGTGCTAGATGTGCTGTAAATACTTTTCTTCTGGCTCTGTGTGTGCATGACACCTATAAAAAAAGCCAACATTTTAGGCACAAGGAGCTGCATTGATAACTGATTAAGTGTAATTGATAACAAGTATATATTATATACATTATATTCTTGTATAACTAATAACAAAATCAACTGTGATAGCAATCTTTTCTCAAAAATGACCTTAGTAATTTGAAGGTTTGTTTCAAACAATGTTATCAATCAGGCTTTCAAACAGATTTCAAAACAATGAGAAGAAATGTTATATTGTGGAGCTTGCTGTTGTTCCTCACAGGTCTGAAGCTTAAACCTGCCATGATCTGTTGGTCTGTAAGATTTCGTCTAGATTTTTCTTTCGGTAGAGGTGATAATAAAGGGTCATGCTGGAATATTTAGATTGACCTCCATGGAAAAATGGTTACTTATGCCAATAAAGGACTTAAGTGATATTAAAACCTTGTAATACAAGATGTCAGGGTCCTCAAAACTTCTGTACCTCATACAGTTTTACTTGCCTTCACTTGCAATTTCTCTAGCAAGTCTGTTCCTTTGTGTGGAATAACCCAGGTCCTTAAGTACTTTCTGTTATGAATTAAGTGCGTGAGTTTTTATGACCTGAACATACTCTGTAATAAGTAGACGTCTCTTGGAACAACTGCATATCTTTTCTGGCTGTGTAAAAACGGTATCAGGATCAAAGCCTTTGGGTTTAATTCTGTCTTTTGTAATTCAAAGCTGCAGATTCTTAAAGGCATAAATGTGCCATAAGTGAATTTCCATGGGATTTAGACAAGCCTGCCATTTGTGCCTTTGAAAACCTCCTTCTGAGATCCAACTTGAAAACAAAATTGATTTTTGTGTTTCTCGTTAGCATGTTAGCAGTCTTATTTTATATATTATCCATGCATATAGAAACACAAGAAAGTGAAAATATTACACATAAATACCATTATTGTTGATAGTATACCTAAATAATCCTGCAAAGATTCTTCCAATGCAGTTTACAGGTCAGGGAAGAGAATACATTTTTCTCCTACACTTGTGAACTTAACTTTATGCAGCACAGTGTAAAACTTAATACAGTAGTGATATATGCTAATTAGCTGTCAAAAGTGCCACCAACATACTTTCTGTCTGCTCTCACACTACATTAGCATACCTCTAATCCAAAATGCTAAAACCTTTCACTGGTATTTCTGTGCAAGTCTCTAACTGGAAAGGAAAGAACATTCTCCTGGCCTTTGAACATACACAGCTGTCTGAAGCTTAAGTGTTGACTGTGTGAGACAGATACCACAGGTGAAATTGTATGTGAGTTTTCTTCCTCTGTGTCCTACTTACAGTGAATTCTCCTCATGGGATGCATTTGTAGTAATAGTCCCATGTGACAATTTTGATAAATTTATTTTCACGAGCAGGAGTGAATATGTTGTAGTATTTTTTGGACTCATGAAGGAATTTTCAAGTAGGTTTTGAAAGTGTTGCTGGGGAGAAAGAAAGTCTCTATTTTAAAATTCAGTGTAATGCTCACCCTGTTATCTGTTCTCTGTGGTCACAACGAATAATTGGCCATGGTGGTTGCATCATCCATTTGTTACGTTGCCAAATGTTAGACTGCAATTTCACCTGAAGTGAAGGCAAAGAACAAAATAAGTTTTAGACAATGAGCAAATAATTATAATCATTCACTTGAGACAAGCTTCTTCTTTTGTTATCTATAACTCTCAGTTGCAAGACCATCCTCTGCAAAGCAAACAGTTAGGAATAAATATTGTGAGGTACGTTCTGTTCCTTGGAATTATGCTTGTTTTGTTCCTACTCAGTCAGAGTGCCCGAGCCGTTCCCCTCACTTCCACTGCACTCTCTCTGTTTTCACTTTCTTAATTCCAGACCATCCTTTGGCCATACAGCAAGCAAGGCATTGTCACCTATCTCCCCGGAGGACTCCCTGTGTTAGTCATCCCAACCAATCCTCCAGGCAGTACTTCACCCCTTCCCAAGTAAGAAAGAGAGAAGCAAGTAGGAATGGGGAATGGGGGATGTGTTCAGCATAGAGAGAGAAGGTGTCTGCTGCTGATTGAGCCTGCTAGCCATCTAACTTGGAGGGGAAACCAATAAGGAAGTTGTGGCTCACCATATATTAATTCCAATCATAGTGGCTCTTGAAGTAGAGCTATACTCCAAGGAAGTGATACCATTGTACTTCTGAGGCCATCTTAACTTGAAAAGCAACAGGATCACTGTCTTTAAAGACCTACAGACTCCCATTTTCCCAGTGTCTTTTTCAGCGTGTGTATAGTTTTGTTCTCCTCACAGTTTTGTGGTGGTGAATTTCACTCCAATTATGTACTAATTAATACTCTAATTATGCACTGTGTGAAACAGAACTTCCTTTTATGTGTTCTAGACTTGTTATCTGATGACTTGATTTGTTTTGTGATATATTACTAGTAATCATCCTACAGTAACCTCTTTCATGCCACTCACAACAGAGACTTCTCTTATAACCCTTCTCATCTCTCTTTCCAAGCTGAAGAACTGTAGCCTGTTTGGTCTCTTGATTTTTGGAAGCTATTTCCTACCCCAATCTTGCCAGTCTTGTAACGAATCTTACTCACATTCCCCCCACTCTTGCTCTGACAATATTTCTATGCACATTCGTGCATTGAATTTGGGGATAAAGCATATAATTTCTTGGTGAAGTACACTTGTTACAGCATAGACTGATGTAAAAAATGTCTGTTGCTTTCATATGAGGAAGGCTGGAAAAATGTTTGACTTCAGGCAAACCTTCAAAGCCCACAAAACCAACTTAGATATCTTTACTGGTTATTTAATTGTGTAACTACATGAAAATATGTTTGCAAAATAAAGACCACCTTTCAAGTCACTTGTTTAGCTCTTTCTTTCTCTCCTAAATGTTACTTTTTTTCTTGCTCACAATTAGAAATGATGGTGGAAAATCCACTGGAGAATAGTAAAGTCTCCAGAATGGGGGATTGGCTATCTTAAAAACTAATTGTGACATCTAGTTTTTCAAACCATTGGGACTGGAGAAATGTATTTATTGGTGGCATCAGTCTTTCATGAAATAGTTGTGTCATCCACTATGATGCATGAAATTTAAGTTTATTACAGGATTTATTGTAAGAAACTGAAAGAAGCACTAAAAATGAGGGGAGTTAGGAGCACTGGGCTGAGACAGCCACTCTGTGTCTAGCTTCAGAGACAGAAGCCTGCCACTCCCAACTGATCTAGCCAGCTTTGCTGAGAGGGTGGCTTGTTCAACGCCATTCTGCTGCAGTAATGGTGGTTCTGGGAGACAGACTAGCACCTTGGTGTTGGTCTGCAGAGCTTCCAGATCATGTGCAGCTAGCCAAATTTTTCTTATGCAATGCTGAATTGTGTGTGCAAATGTCTGCATGCATATGTGTATGCATTCCAAGTATCTTCTGCAATTTAGGGCAATGTCCTTAAGGTTGCAAGTAGTAACTGGGTCACCACTGAGTCAGAGATTTGATTAATAACTATTCACAGAAATGGGAAAAGGTGTCAACAAAAGATACCATGATTCTCAGTGCAGAATACTTTGAACTGCTGCTTAGTATGTCTTGAGTTCAAATTCCCTGCTGGGTTCAGATTCTCCTTCAAAACAATTTAATCTAGACATTACACATTTTGTATATGTGTACTTCCCCCTGTCGTGCCTGTAGCAAATGTGGATAGAGCCTTCCCAAATCTTCGTTCGCGAAGCCTCGCCATGATGATGATGACTTCCCCCTGTACCTCTGAGTAAAAGGACACCTGCAGAAAACCTCCAGTGGTTTTGTCTGTTATGTTTAATTTCAAGTACTCATGAAGAAAGAGAAAAAATTGTTATGTTTGAATAAAGCAAACCATGTTGGACTTTTGTTTTGGTAATGGATAACAGTTTGCTGGGGTTTTTATCCTTTCAATTCAGCAACCGAGGAATTTGTTATTTGCACAGCCTTATGCAGAAGTAATTTCAAGAGTGCCTGACAACATGCTTATCAATATATAATCAGGTTATCCTCATGTTTCCCATACTTTTTTTCCTCAGGATCTTGTGTCTTTTTTTTCATTACAGTGCTGAAGAAAATATGAAATTTATCATTAAAACACAGGCCTTGTTTCCATAACCATTCATACTGGCTCAGTGCATCAGCAAATCACCCTGCAGCAAAAATTTCATCAAAAATTTCTGAATCATGTGTGGATGCAAAAGCATGTTCTTGTCAAATTCTCTAGTGTGCAACAGGAAAGTGATCCTGATTTTGCACAAATTACAGAGTGAAAAATGATACCTGATCCTCTACAAAAGTTAGCCAGTATAATTTTTGAAAACATAGGTACACTAACTAATTTTAGCTGACAGGTACCACATTAGTGCTGTGTTCTATGTTACAAGGAAGCTTAAAAATGGCTTTATTGTGTCATCAAACCACAGTCTTACACAGGAAAGTCCATCTTCAAAAATCTATTTGTTCTTTACTAGGATCAGGGAAAAGAGAAAATAAGGAGTGTTGCAATTTCACGCTCTCTGTTTGAGCTACTGGACTTTAGGCCAACTTATGCAGGCTGGCCAGCAGTGCCTCCTAGCCAAATAGCAGCAGCAGCAGAGATGGAAACTTGTCCTTTTGTCTGCTTTGTTTGCCACATTTGGCTGCTTAGTTCCTTACATGGAACAGAGATGAATTGTTGACTACCTTCATCTTGCTATGTGGCACCCCTCATCCATCTTCCACCTTGCTCAGGTAAAAGGAGTCATGAAGGTGCATTTCTCCCTCCCACACAACACTAATTGCCCAGAAGATTTCTACTGACCTGCACCTGTTAGTCTCCAGTCTCGCAATAGTCATGCATGTGTCTTGCAATAGTCATGCATGTGTCTTGCAATAGTCATGCATGTGTCTTGCAATAGTCATGCATGTGTCTAGCATGTGTCATAGAGCAAATAAGTCTGAGAGCTACTCAGGTGAAATGAAAACCTCCAGGTGGAAGGCTTCAGCTTCATCATGAAGCCATTAGGAATTGCTTGTAACTCCTTGAAAAGCAGGGTGTAGCAAACAAATAAATGTGTTCTAATTTTACAGCTCTATTGCACTTCTTTTGATGCAGGATAAACATATCATCTGAATGTGGCTGGGGCAAGAAGCTGCATTGTTTGGCATATCATCAGGATTTCTCTTACTTTGGCCAAGTAAAAGTGAGGCTTGTAATCTAACCATTTAAGCTACAGGCAATAATCTTCAGTAGTAATAGACACATCCAAGGGCAGTTCAGTCCTGAACTCCTGAACTATCCTGAACTCCTAGCTAAACATGGGATGAGGCTTTTCCCTGGGAGTGGCTACAGGAGAACACCTAAGCTTAGGGTTACACAGCTGTATGATAAGAGAGAGTGGTACCTTGCTACTAGACTTGAAATGTCAAAGTGTAGAAACGTACAATAAAGTGAGTAGCATACAATAAAAAACATACAGTTGTAAATCATACAAAGTTCATATTTTTAACTGCATTGTCATATTACTCTAGCCACATGCCTTTATTTTGCAAAATGTACTGTAAGTCTATAAAAGCCTTTAAAAACCCACATTTATAACAACACACCGGATCACTACAGTAACAACTTGGTTTAACTTTATTTAATCCCCTGAAAGCTTCCTCATGCTAGTAAATGTTGTGGTTTAACCCTGGATAGCAACTAAGCACTCACTCCCCCCATTGGTGGGATGGGGGAGCAAATAGGAAAAATAAAGGTAAGAAAACTTATTGCTTGAGACAAAGACACTTTAATAGGTAAAGCAAAAGCTGTGCACGCCAGCAAAACAAAACAAGGAATTAATTCACTGCTTCCCATCGGCAGGCAGGTGCTGAGCTATCCCCAGGAAACCACGGCTCCATTAGACATGATGGTCACTTGGGAAGACAAATGCCATCACTCTGAATGTTCCCTCCCTCTTCCTCCTTTTGCCCCCAGTTTATATGTTGAGCATGACACTATATGTTATGGAAAATCCCTGTGGTTAGTTGGGGTCTGCTGTCCCAGGTGTATCCTCTCCCAGTTTCTTGCCTCCTTGCTGGCAGGGTGGTGTGAGAGGCAGAAAAGCCTTTGGCTCCATGTAAGCACTGCTCAGCAGTAACTAAAACATCTTTGTGTTATCAATGCTGTTTCCAGCACAAATCCAAAACACAGCCCCATACAAGCTACTCTGAAGAAAATTGACTCTATGCCAGTAAAAAACAGCACATTAAATATGTCAGTTAATTTGGTTATGAGCCATTTCATTTAATGAAATGTCTTTTATGAGATGTCTTGGACTGCTGTTTGTTGCAGTTTGCTTTTTTCTCATAGATGTATGCATATCATATAGTCATGTCACCCGTGTTAAGCTCTTATATGTAATGTATGCTGGCTTACATTGAGTAGAGCAGAAAAACTTCTGGGCAGGAGTGTTGATCTGCTGGAGAGTAGGAAGGGATCTGGACAGGCTGAATTGATGTACTAAGGCCAGTGGTATGAGATTCAACAAGGCCAAGTGCCAGGACCTGCCTTTGGGTCACAACAACCCCATGCAGCGCTAGGCTTGGGGCAGAATGGCTGGAAAGCGGCCAAGTCGAAAAGGACCTGGGGGTGCTGGTCAACAGATGCTGAACATGAGCCAGCAGTGTGTCCAGGTGGCCAAGAAGGCCAAGGGCATCCTGGCTTGTATTGGAAATAGTGTGGCCAGCAGGAGCAGGGCAGTGATCGAGTGTACTCAGCTCTGGTGAGGCCACACCTCAAGTACTGTGTCCAGTTCTGGGCCTCTCACTTCAAGACAGATGTTGAGATGCTGGAGCAGGTCCAGAGAAGAACAATGGAGCTGGTGAAGGGTTTAGAGAGTAAGATATATGAGGACCAGCTGAAGGAGCTGGAGTTGTTTAGCCTGGGGAAAAGGAGGCTCAGGGAAGACCTTATCACTCTCTACAACTATCTGAAAGGAGTTGTATCCAGATGGGAGTTGGTCTCTTCTCCCAGGCAACAGGACAAGAGGACACAGTCTTAAGCTGCACCAAGGGAGGTTCAGGCTGGACATCAGGATAATTTCTCTATGGAAAGAGTTATCAAGTACTGGAATGGGCTGCCCAAGGAGGTGGTGGAGTCAGCATCCCTGGATCAAGAAACAACTGGATGTGGCAACTGGTGCCATGGTCTGGTTGACAAGGTAGTGTTGACAAAGGTTGGACTCGATGATCTCAGAGGTCTTTTCCAACCTAAAGGATTCGGTGATTCTGTGACAATATGTATGGCCAGTCTTCGCGAGTGAAGATTTGGGAAAGGTCATTAACCCTTCGAGCCTGCGCAGTGGATTTTTTAGGTGAGACACAGCGTGCGCTGAACTGAGCCCACCCTTTAATCCTGAGGTTCATCTGCCGGGGCCGAGCAAGCTCAGACAGTGGCAGTGAGGGTCTCAGGACGTAGGTTTGTTTAGAGTGACCTTCTCTTAGATGGATTTTAAAAATAGTGGTCGTATAATTCTAAAACCTGTTAATACTTCCGCTGTTAAGAGTTTTGGAATAAATAGTAGAAAATTTAAAATATGTTCTCTTTCAAGCAACTGTCAATTAAATATGCTAGTGTTTGACCCTGGGAAATTTTCAGCTTATTTTTCCTACTTACATTGCGTATTTTCCATTGGAGAGAATGGAGGGGGAGGGATGAACGGGTGCGCACAAACCTTTAATTATTAGATTATTAAAAATGCACAACCATGAATTTTTCAGAGATAACATCATGGATAACAGTTGACAGGGCAAATTATCATAGGTAAGCACACTGGCTATAGTGCACTAAATCCTTAAGTTATACAGTAAGACAAATAATTCGAAAGTAGTTTCTTATGGCTAATTTCTAAATTTAAAACAATATCCATGAGAGCAGTGTTGTGTGTACACTAATGCAATGTTTTTATGCATTTTAGTACCATGACACAGTATGAAGTAAAGCAACCTCAGGAGTGAATTGTGATGTTCTTCGCTCAGCAGCAGAAATTCATAGAGAGCTTTAAAATGACATTAGAAAAGTTCTCTTGTATGTATTTTTATTGTTGTTCACAGAATTGTTTTCACTTTTAGAAGAGTGTCAACTACAAAAAAAGCTAGCTAATGCTTTACCACAAACTTGACACAACTTTTTGTGTGCCAGTTTTCAAGTGCAGGGTGGTTCCACCACAGACCAGCTCTTTACCACATAGGTGGTTCACGTCACAGCAGCTGGCCTTGCCACATGTGCAGTTTGACAAATGATATGTTATTGCTTAAGCACAGATTATCTCCATGCACAGGATACTGAGCTGGGCACTTTACTTTCATTCCAGTGTGTGAAAGTGTATGCTGTTTGCAGACTCGTACTCTTGCAGATTTTCTGCCTGTTTCTTTTGGTTAGCCTTCTGTGAAGGAAAAGAGCTAGACTGCATACCATTAACTGGCAAGACAAATACATTCTAAGGTAGTTTTTTGTTGGGTTTGCCATTCTAAAGTGAACGTCCGTCTGTCACGTAATTTAAATTCTTTCCAAGGTTTTTGTTCCCCTTTACCTCTTCAATATAAACTTATTTCATTTGAAGTTTAGCTTTCCTTCAGGCATATTTGATTAGGAATTTCCCAGTTTGACAAGGAAATAATGTACTAAATCTGAGTCTCACTTGCTGTTTTAAGTGGGTGAATACACTCATTGCTTCCTTAGCATATTAGTGGTTTTTCCAGTTTGGAAGGCAATGAGATTTTCTGCTAATGGGTTAGGCTCACTTTCCTGCACTGTGATGATAAAATGAGGACAAGTAGTAAAAGCTTTTAGGTTTTTCTAATCTAAATTAGAAAAATTCTAGATTTTCCAAAGCAAAGCATTATTTATACCTTAGTCTTTGGAGATTCTGGCATCTATTCCATTTTACTGTTTTGTGTTCTGATTTGCTTTCATATTGCTGTATTAAAGGCATATGTGGTCTTTGAAAAAGGAAATGCTAACTACTTACCACTTAATATGTCTTAATTACATTAATTATTGCTTTTGACTTCAAGTTCCTGTTCTTTTTTTAAAATTCTAGTCTGCTTACACCCACTAGTGAGCTCAGTTTCTATCACTAGCAATCGAAAATGTTATCTTTTGTTCCACCACTGGCAAAGATCTGTAATAAGAAAGAGCATGTACTGATAATGAGTGGCTACTGCAACTCTAAATATATGCTGCATCAGTGGTATGATGCATGGTATATATGCAGTAGTGGTGTGAAGCACCAGGGCTAGCCCAGCACTGTGTCCTTAATGTTCCATTGATTCTTCCCCTGTTCTGGAGCCTCGACTGCAAATTGTGTCTGCTCTAGGAGCAAGGAAAGAAGACTGGAAATGTCAGTGGCCTTTCTCTCCCTGCTCCCCTATGCTGGCTCCATTTCTCAGCAAGCTGCCAGAGGAGATCATGAGGATTTGCCACGTGTCTGTGTAGAGTTGGTGGAGATATCTAGGTTTTGGAGGAGCGTGGTGAAGGAGAATGTTCATGGGTCAGAAGAAAATCAGGGAGTGCCACAGTCTCAGTACCAGCTTGAACTGAAACATGTAGCATATTCTTCAAGAAAAAAAAGCACTAGCTGGGGACTGGAGGATTAGCAAGGGCAGAAAACGTGTCTATCTTGCTGAAGGTTGAGCTCTGTGGCTTTCACTTCATGAGGAATATATACTTGTCTAATTGAGGTATTCAGTGTTACATCAGTGGAACAAACCAGATATGGCTGTGGACCGGAAAGAGGTGCACTTGTAACTGTAGAGGAAACATAGTATACCGGGGCAAGCCAGTGAAGATAATGTCTACTCTTCCAGGGGATACCATTGGTAAAGCTGATGCTGCTTCTGATTCAATCTTCCTAGCATCTTCAGAAGAAGAGATGCAATAGCAGGATTGTTGTTCCAGTCCTGTTCATGATAGAACACAGGACTCTGTGTAGCACTTCAGCCTCTAGCAAACCTGAGCTCACAGATGTAACATCTACAGGCCTCCCTACGCCTCCTGTGTTCCCTCTGATCATGACACTGGAAGATGGTTAGTGCTCTTTCTGATAATTTTTAAGACCCTTCTTTATTTGAATCAGAAAAGCCTTTTAATGAATAAATTAAAATTTTTGAATTTATGCTTTAAGTGTGCCTTTTTGTTTTTAACATATATACTCAAAATATCTATGCATATAGTCAGTGCTACCATGAGAGGATTTTTTCACTCAAAGACAACACCTAGCCTTCCTGACTCTGCAAGACAAGGAGAAAAATATTTTCTTTCTACAAAGAAAGATTTAGAACAGTATGTTCAGTGACTGTTCTGTACCAAAATTTCATCTTCACTGATACACCCTAAAGAACTTGTTTATTAAAATCCTACTGGACTGTGATAGGTAGAAACAAAGACATTAATCTAACACTGCTGGACTTGACAAATACCTGTCCCTGGCAATGTACTGCAGAAATACTGTTCCTTCTTCCCTGCCAAGCATAAGGAAGGTTTCAAGTTATCTGCTCTAGAGAGTGGTCTGATTATATCTGTATGGCTACTTGCCCACACTATAGTGAGGGTAATAAAGATGTCTTAACTGTAAAGGCACTTATTGGTTGTGAGAATTAAGCTTATCACTCAAGTTCACTTTCAGTAGGAAGATTTCCATTAACTGAGATGAGTATAATCTTTTTTCTGTCAAGTTTCTGTGATGGTTATGTGGATACATTGGATATTTCCAGTGAGGTTTCAGAGGAAGTAGATACTAAAGATATAAGGTGAAAGTCAAAAGATTAATGGTAGTTTGGATGCTACAGTATACATCTGGTGTTGACTTTGTTAGCTTGCCTTTCTGGTGATTAATCTTCACTAGATGTATTTCTAGAGCATTCTGATTTAATATATATGAGGATAGCTAGGAAGACAGGCTATGCTTTTTATATTTCTAGCTTCCTTGTTTATTCTCATAGCCTTTCTCAGCTCTTGTTCCTGTTTGAACAAGATTTGTGGAGCTGATCTCAAGTTACCCTACTATCAATCTTCCAGTTCTTTTTAGGGTAGTGTCACATAAATACTTCATAGACATTCTGCAATCTGAGGGTATCTGGTGCTTTTTTACATGCAGAGGTTTCCAGCTCATTTAGCTCATGTGCTTTTGTGGATGGTACATAAAAGGTACAATGTACTACTGAGTTTTTCTCATTGTTATCATTCTCCTTCTTGAATCATGTCTTGTGAACTTTGTGCATTCAAGCAAGGTCTCTTTATGCCCACTCTCCATCTCAGTGCTTCTGCTTTTCATGCTGTTCATTGCCCTCTGTTTTAGCCAAGACTTCATGCTCCTCTAATTCTTTCACAAGGCCTTACCACCTCCATTGTAGCTAATAATGTTCTATGTGGAAACTATCAATGCCTCGTTAAACACTATTCTGTTGATGCATCCTGCCTTTCTTTTATTTAAACAAAAATAATCACTTAACCATGGAAATATGTTAAATTGGTCTGGTATAGGTTTATTCATTCTGAAACCTTCTTGCAGTTCATACATAGTATATTGACCACTTCCCATAACTGTGTGTTGTTAGCCATCCTCTTACTAATCAAAATCTGTGCATTAGATGGCATCTATATGGATGGTCTTTTATGATTATTATTATGGTAATGACTTGCTGATTAATAAAATTTTTCAAGAAATCTCAGGAACGTTCTGAAACATTGCCACCTTGTGGCTTCAGAAAGATCACCATCTTTGGCAGTGCTTTTTCGTGTACTCCTTTGGAAGAGGGGGGAGAGCATAGTTGAATTTACAATAATTCACTAATTCTGTCTTTGTTTCCCAGCTTACAGAAAGTCTAAATGAATCCTAGTATTTTTACATAAAATTGTTCTTCCATGCATTGCACTAGGCTTCCTTTCTCTCTCATTTTTCTGTTTTTCCTTACAGGGAATTAAAATGGATGTGCAGTGTAACATAGGGATGACAAAAACTGTAAACCTACTAAGAAGAAGCTTTTAAAATTACTCAAAATTGAGCTTATTATGGTATAATTAGGTAGCAGGTGGTAATATTTAGGATGTAATTTGGAGTTTCTGCTGACTAAGTAGAAGCTGAATCTCAAAATTATATAGATGAGTTGACTTTGAAACAGTAATATTAATGTTTTATATGCATGTCTGATGCTTGTCTTCTCTGGGGAAAGAAAAGGTTTTTAATTATGATGGCACTTTCCATTTAAGTATAGTAATAACAAAAGAAGATCTGTGATAGATTGCAAAAACTGTTGGGTTAGATTTCATGTTTCATATTGTAAAAAATCTTGTGTAAATGATCAAAATGCTCTTCCTTTTCCTATTTGTCATCATTGTTGGATTGTTACTATAATAAACAAAAATATTCATGTTTTATCAGCCAAGAAACAAATATGTCAAACCTGGTTTTGTTATTTTTTTTTCTCCATTTTTAAAGTCTCTATAAAAATGCAGAAAACAGGATTCCATGGGTATGGAGTCTTTCCTGAATTATGTGGCTCAGTGGTAGGCACTGTGAGAAAGGACTAGGATCTGGAGAGTCATCCAGAGTTACTGCTTTCCCCAGCATGAGATTGGGAACCTCCAAGTCCCATTTAGAGCAAGTTCAGTGAGACACAGCTCTCTACCATCCAGGTTAGGGCCCAGGCTCCCTGATGGGTGAGGGCAGCAGTGCTAACACACCTGTCTGGAAGGAGGAGTTCAGGAGGAACATAATGAAGCTGACTGAAAGAGACAGAGTTGTATCCATTACAGACCTGTTCTCATGGGATCGAAAAACATGCAAAGCAGTACATTTCTCTGTGTGGCCCTTCAGTAGGTCCAGACTGTAACTTCATTCTCAAAATGAATTCCACTGGATGTGCTGTCTCAGTTTAATGAGACTGAAGTGTTTTGCTAAGGAGGATGAGTCATGAGCAAGACCAAACTCTTCCCTCTAAGCTATTGTAAATCAGAAATTAAAAGCTCCAATCGAGGAAGTATGGAGAAAGAAAAAAAAATAACAGCCCTTTATTAAAGGATATATGTGTATTGGCAGAACAACCAAAGAACACAAAAACAACTGAACAATGATCCTGTACCCAAAAGTCCCCTTCAAAAAGGAAGCAGTTCGATACTTTTCTGCTTGTTGGTGCAATTCCAACCACGGCCAGCAGGGGGCACTGTTGGATCACTGGAGGAGCAGAGCCTGCAGTGCTCGGTGCTGGTCGGCAGGGGGCGCTGTTGGGCTCTGGCAGTCGCCGTGTGGGGGCCGGGTGTGCGGGAGAAGCCGAAATGGAGATCTTCCCCCCCCATTGAGAAGGGGAAGAGGAAAAGGGGAAAAAAAGGGGGCTTTTCCCACAAAACTCATGCTGTCTGCAGCTGGCTGTGGCTGGGATTTTCCCACTTTTGTCAATGGACATAAGCCACAGCCAACATGGGTGCAGAGGAGGAAAAGAGCGACCTTCTCCCCAAAAGGTTCCTCTGCAGCTGGGTCAAGCCTCTCCGATGAAATCCGAGCAGGTCTGGGCTGAGGGCAGAACAGGGTGCAGGAAAGCGGGGGCAAACAGGGGCCAGAAGCAGCCAGGTGACCAGGCCAAAAACAAAGTGAACGTCAGACCCCTCTGACACACACTTTCCCCGAGTTAGGGCAAAAGTGAAGTGCCTCCTGTTTCCAAAGAGAGAAAAAAACCCAAACTACTCACCCCTCCCCACAGTCTTCGAAGGGCCATCAGCTTGGAATGGGGATCTGTTGGGTCAATCACCCAAGGCAAACTACCCTCCCCCATTCAACATCTTTCTTTTACAGCGATGCAAGGGAAAGAAAAATTGCCTGCTTGGTTTTTTAGAACAAATAAACCTATGACATATGCATATCCAGTAGCACGAAAGGAAAAGGAGAAATGAGATTCAAAGAACCAGAGAAAAATAACAGCCTGCAGCTCTGAAGCAATGCTACAGTTCCCTTGATTGCTTCTCTTCAGTATTTCAGAAAAAATGACAACTGTTTCTTTTGATAAAGTAATCTACATTGACTATAAATAATATTTCCATTTTGTTTTCTGTATATCTCACATGATAAACTACAGGAATACAATTTAGCATGGAGAAGCACAGCAAGTGTATCCAGCTTATGGGTAGAAGTTTTTGAGGAGTCATCCAACTGCACACCACACAGTTGGGAAGAAAGGAGAGGATGCCGGCTAGGAACATTTAAGATATTATTTCTGTGTTTGAGCCTTCTTTTCTGATGAAAGGAGAGTGGATTCATGAAATGATTTACAGCTTGCTGAAGGAACTTGAAAATGTAGCACAGTCATTTCCCATACAGATGTCAAAATGAATAATTTTGTACAGTAGGAATAACTGCGTAGTGTTGTTTGGGGAGCTGCATGAAATGATTCTAAATCAAGGTGAAAATTTCAAAGGACTTTGAGAAAGTCATAAGTATTTGGAAGAAGCAGTAAAATAAGAAAGAGAATGATTTTCAAAATGGGAAGAGAATGAGTATCTTCATTTGGAAACGGGCACAAGAAATATATTGGGAACATGCACTGGGGACTCCCACAAAAGCAGAGCTGGGGTGCCTGTGAGAGAGGCTGTCTAGGCCAGGGATGGGGATAGGAGAGGGAGTTGTGCTGGGAAGTGTCCAAATTGAAGAAAGCTGAAGAGAGTGTTGGGGCAGAATAGAGCCTGCAGACGATGGAATTTTTTGCTTCAATAGTCTCTGCTTGCTTCTTTCTGCTCCTCTCTCAGGAAAGAGAAATTGCACAACTGCTAGAGGGTGCTTGAGTCCCCTGCTATTTTAGAAGCCACACTTGTCCATCTTTAGCAGGATGGCTTCAGGCCTTCCCAGGAGGCTGCAGGCACCCTGCACTCCTCATCCTTTTGCTGCTATCTCACTTGGTGCACAACAGTCAGAGAGGAACTCTGAAGATCATCCAGTCCAATCACTCCCTCAGAGCAGGACTGCCAGCAACACCAGGTGTGGTCAGCTTTGTCTTTGTCTAGTCTAGTGAAGTCTTGAATAATTACTAAAATTTTCCCTCAGGTCCAACCCAGAGTGAAAGTGGCAGTCCAGGAGCTTGAACTTACAATTAGATTTGAGAACGTTCCAAACAGCAAGTAGTAATATAGAGTCTTTTGGCCATTAACAATGGGGAATGCTTTTTTTTTTTTTTTAATCCATTTCTCTGCTTTTGTGTATTTTCCCTCTTTGTCATGTTCGTTGTTGACTAGGGCCAAGGTAGCACTGAGCAGTTCTTAATTGGCTTGGTAGGCACATTTTAACATGTCTTGGAGTCAAAATGAATGTTTGTTCCTTCTCTAATTTCTAGTGATGCTTCATTGCTGTGGGAGAAAGAAATCTGGATGTTTTTCTAGATTGAGTGTCCTTTTCAAAAACAGCTATGTCTTCATTAATAGTGCAGAAATCTTCGTTAATGAGGATGAGACAATTGGCAGAGGCAGCCCAGTTTGGCATTCAAAATCCCAGACTAGGACTAGGAATGTAAAACGTTGTGAATGAGGGAAATATAGGTCCTCATCTATAATTTTCTTTTCATAGTGAGATTTGTGCAGGGAATGCAAAATCATTTACTGACAATTACAATCTCAGAAAAGAATCTTTTTTTTCAGCATGTTCACTTTAGACCATGTTAATGATGAGTGAAGATTTACAACAGGAGAAGAAGAGAGTACAAATTCCTAAAATAGTGTAAGTTGGTCATAGGGCCAAAATTTAATTTTCTGGGTAGAAAACAGCTATAATAATCCTAAACAACATTGTGAATCAGTGCAAAAGGTAAAAACGTTAAAACATTTTTGTCTCTACTAGACCTATGTTTAGGAATATGTCACATGTTTAGGCTACCTCAATACAATATCATTTGTCACCATTAAGAAATTTTGCAACATGAGCGTTGTTTTATTTTGGTAAAAGTTGTTGCTAATTGATTAGTGCTCCCTGTGTCACTTTTTCTATTTTTTTTCTTTCATCCACCGCCCCTGTCAGAGGCAACAACCACTCAATCATAAATGCCTGCACAAATATGACCAGTCTTGCTTTAGTTTTGTCAGCTGTTTCATTCAATGCACTGTGCAGCCATGCACATCTAGTTTTCATTTTATTCTGGTTTTCAGATTATTTTTGTAATCAGATAGCCATACGGGAGCAAATGAAAAAATCAGACAACAATGGTATGACTTGCTGAATAGAGATCCAGGTGGAACCCTTTCCCAAAACTTCCAACAGCTATATTTTGTGTACATGAATTTACTCTTGCTGTTCCAAGGCTGTAAGTCCTTCAGCATTCCTTAGACTGACCTGAAGCACAACACCACTTTGCTCGACAAATGAGGTTTTGCCCCGAATAGAAGAGACTTTTCTTATATTCTTTCCAGCGAGCTAAAAGCTATATTTTGTTTATTTTCAATGCTTCAATACTTTCCATTGTGGGGTTCTTCCTCACATTTTTCAGTCTCCTCTTCAGTGACAAATCCTTACAGTCGAGATGCTGCTTCCCTTCTTGGTTTGAAAGGTCAGAAGCAGCTGGCCTTTGAGAAGGCCATAATTGAGTCTTTCCTTGCTCGGTGAGTCTGAAGCTTCTAACCCTCTTTGTAAAGACTCTACAATTCTTTTTCAGTAATCCATCTTTTTTTTTTTTTCCCTCATCTCTAATGAAAAAAACAAGCCACCACAATTTGATTAAGGATCTTCATATGCTCCCGCCAGGTCTTATAATTGTCAAGCTGCTAACGTGCATAGGATTCATCATTTTTGTAGCCTCTCTTAATACATCTGACGTCTGCACATTTCAAATCTGTCAAGTGCTGCATCCTGCAGCTCTGCAATGTTGCTTTCACAGTAATGATTCTTATTACTTCCCTGGATTCCATGCTATTTGCCATGCACTGCAGAAGTTATCTATGATCTTTTCATTCTCATCTTGTATTGAAATTGTGTTTGCAGGCCATAGAAGAGATATTCCGTTAGCATTAGTCTCTGTAAGAGTCTGTTGGTATAATTTTTGTTTGCTTGTTTGTCTGATTAAGTCTGACTTTCTAGGAAACAGAAGCTGAAAACCTGATCTTCATAACAGTTTTGGAATTTAAATGGCAAAAATCTTGTTTAATATGCTCACTGAAGGAGAAGAGACAGAGAATATTTAGTCCTTATGAGACATTGTAAATTTCATATCCAGAACAGTACTTATGAAATTCCAGCATCATTTCGGGTTTATGCCATCTTAAGCACCAGAGAATTTAACCATCAGTCCAGATTTCTCTCTTGTATGGATTATCTGTTGCCTGATAGGTGCTCAGCTCATTTTAAAACCCCGGTTATATTTCACTTAAAACTGTAAATCAACTGTAAGACACAAGTAGCTGGCAACGGAGCTTCACAAGATCCACTGCTGACAAAATATTTGGTTGGGATTTTAATCCAAATTTTGGGTTACCCAAATACAATTCTGTTGCAGAAATACAAGCATACCTAATAAATTAAAATAAAAATTATAGTAAATATCATTTTCTACTAAAATGTGAGATGCTTTGGTTAATCGGAAATTGCTATAAGCATATATTGTTAACAAATATTTAATTTCATCTTATTCTTTGCAATATTCTTAGTATATATATAAGAACAGTAGGAAACATACTTCATCCTTAGCCTCAAGACAATGTGACTGCCACAAACATATGAAAGAACTTTAGTCTACAGTAAGTATCAGGGTAGTTCTGTAAAGTTTAACTTAATCTTTGGTGAAATAAATATTCGGTGTGTCTTCTTCCAAAAGAAACTGTAAAATTTGAAATTTTGAGTATTATTTAATGGTTTTGACTGGTGAACACGTGCATGTGAGCAATACAAAGCATTTGTCTGTGCAGATACCCTCTTCACAGTGTTAATTGTTGCTCCTTACTTATTTAATATCATGTGAATAAAAGAAGGATGTGGTTGGGCCAAAATATGCAGT
This sequence comes from Lepidothrix coronata, assembly GCF_001604755.1. Taxonomy (NCBI): domain Eukaryota; kingdom Metazoa; phylum Chordata; class Aves; order Passeriformes; family Pipridae; genus Lepidothrix; species Lepidothrix coronata. Next base: position 2,750,600 of record NW_016690183.1, read on the forward strand.
TCTGTGATGTCTCACAGCTGCCATTATAGTGGCTCTCGATTGTCAGATAACAGAATCATAGAATAGTTGAGGGAGCTCTGGAAGTCATCTGGTCCAGCCACCCTGGCCTCCAGGATGAGATCCTTCATTACTTTTCCAGTACCCAAGGTGAAACTGACTGGCCTGTAGTTCCCTGGGTCCTCCTTATTGCCCTTCTTGAATACAGAAGTGACATTTTCTTTCCTCTAGTGTTCAAGCAATTCTCCCAGTCACCATGTTGACTATCAAGAATGGCCTTAGAACGGCATCTGCCAGTTCACTCAGTGCTTGCTGGTGCATCCTGACAGGGGCCATGGACTTACTTCTATCCAGTTTGCTTAATTACTTCCTGGCCTAATCCTCTTTCACCAAGGGTACATCTTCCTTGCTCCAACCTTTCCCTTTGTTGTCTGGAACCTGGGATTCTTGAATCAGATTGGATGTGGTTATGTGAATTCTTTCAGACTGTTGCCATGGCTGAAACTAGCAGGTCTAATGGATACTACATTTTGTCTTTGGACAAGTCTTTGGAAATATATTTTAAATGGCAAGGATTTTCTTTGTGAAAATAAAACTTGAATAGGTATCCAAGGATACTTTACAGCACCTAAGACCAACAGATGCAGATTTGCCAGGTGATACCTGGCAAATTTTCCACATATTCTTTTGTGGAAAAAACTACACAAGGCTTTATAGTCAATTCTGACAAGCTCCAAAACATTAGAGATCTTTTTTATGCAGGTTAGTGACCCATGCAAAAAATTTCTCTGTGAATATTGCAAGAAGATGTGTGTCTAACTAGGGTTTTGTACTGATGCATTTCATTCCTGAGCTGGTTGGAACAGACATTGCCACACTGGATAAGATGCTGCTAAAACTGTACCTCTATTACTGTTCTCCTGAATTAGACAGTGAATAAATCCATCATCCACTCTCACTACTTAATAACCAGCTGTCATAGTTCTTGTAATGTAACACTTTTATTAGATCCAGGAAGAAATAGGACACACAAAAGCAAAGCAAATAATCCTGGGGAGTCTTTCCCAGACAGATAAATGCTACTAACAATAAAGTAAGTTGTTATTATTAGCAATGTAACGTTAATGAAAATTATGGACTATTAGCTGCTCTTGAAGCTGCCTCTTTCTGTGTAGCTTTTTTATTTTCTTTTTTAGTGCAGAAGACTTTAAAAAAGACATTCACACAGTTTGCAGAAGTTTGAGAAATGGCTCATCTTATTTATATAGCAGAAATTTTAAGGAAGCAGATTAGATTAGGAAAAGATTGTCTAGATAAAAAGTTTAAAACTTTTCAAAAGTGGTCACACACTATACCACAAAAGTGACGTTGTTTATGTTTTCTTTTAGGAACGTCTCTTGATGAGTCTGTTGCCCAGAAATGTTGCAATGGAAATGAAGGAAGATTTCCTGAAGCCTCCTGAAAGGATTTTCCACAAGATTTACATTCAAAGGCATGACAATGTGAGGTAGGATTGATTCTGCCCATGAAATAAACTAAAGAAGAAAATATTTAGTACAAGGACAGTGATGCATAATTGCAGTCAGGTTTCAGAGAAAAAAACCCAAGCAGTACAGTGAAGATTTATCTTTTATACAGACTGGGAGAATGGATGCACTAGGAAGACTTAATAGTCTTCTCAGGAGTTAATAAGGAATCAATAAATGTCTTAGAATAGTAGTGCTGGGAGACAGACAACTTTTTCCAAGTGACTAGTCATTGGTTTTGTACTGTCTTATGTTTTGGGTGAATAGGAGTATTTATTTTACATGGTAGCTTTTACACATATTTTCTATAATAAGATTAATTATTTCTATTGCAATAGATTTTTCTGGTTAATAGCATGGAAACACTGAAAGAAAGTGTGGTGTGAACTTAAAAAAATGTGTATTTGTCCACATCATTTGAGCATTTCCCCTCAGAGGTTATTGAGGAAGTTCAATTCTACTTCTTGCTCTCATTCAGTATAAGACTGTTGTGCAAGTGCTCTCATTTATACTGTTTGTTCCTATACTGTTTGTGCATTCTCATTTGCTATTCTTCCTTGCCCTCTGAAACAAATTCCTTAAAGGCCTTGTCTGTATTTTATCATACTGCCTCCAAGTGCCTTGCTTCCACATCAAAAGCAGTGTCAAAGAGGTTCAATTGCTGTCATGGTTGCACTAAGCAAGGTGAAGGCTTAGTAAGTGATGTCACAGAGCTGCCTTGATTTGCACTGTGTACTTGTAGCAAAGGAGTAAACTCTTTTAGTACCTTCTCCTCTCCCTCATCCACTAGTAAGTTCCTTCTCTCCAGATTCAGTCTATTTCTCATCAAGCTGGCTTTAATATTTGCAAGGACCACTTCCTAGTGACTAAGTTGTAACTAAAAGCATTTCTGTCAGTGAGAGAAACAGAGATGGCTGTGATGAGAGAGTTCAGAAGTCTGACAAATTAGGTCAGTTTTACACTGTAAAACTGAACATTATTGAATTAAAAATTACTCATTATTTGCTTACTTCATGCAAATGGTTAACTCTTACATAATGTTGATCTCATCATTCTGCATACAAACCTCTTAGTTTTTAACAATCAGTTTAAAGTTTGTTCTAAATGTACAGTACCCCAGAGCTGATGCTGCAAAGTTAGCAGTGTTGTTTACAGTCTTTGATGGTTCTCAATTGTAACGTTGCGGTCTTTATATGATAAAGAATGATGTACGCTCTTCGTGAGGTGGAAATCAAAGAGGCTTTATTTGAATTTTGCTCCCCCTTTTATCCCCTAAAACCATGTGACCTTCTAACCAATGGGGGTGTCTGTCCCTGCGCATGTCCCTTGATTCCCCTGCCCCTGGGACATGCCTCCTACATCACCCCCTTCTCAATTATTTAAGAAGGTCACGAAAACAGTGCAACAACAACAATGCAAACAATCAGAACAGTACATTGTAAACTACCAAAGCTTGCAATGACCCAGCACATCGCTTGCTTTGGCCTCTTATACATCTATGGTAAACTTTATAAAACTGTCTTATATTCCTAAAGGGTAGGGGCCTCTGGTGGTCTAGTGGTTAGGGTGCAGGACTCTCACCGCTGCGACCCGGGTTCGATTCCCGGTCCCCCGGGCAGATGGAGCTCGTCAGCCCTGTGAGGCAATCCATCTAAGAGAAGGTCACTCTAAACAAACCTACGTTCTGACACCCTCACTGCCACTGTCCGAGTTTCACTCGGCCCCGGCAGATGAACCTCAGGATTAAAGGGTGGGCTCAGTTCAGCGCAAGCTGTGTCTCACCTAAAAAATCCACTGCGCAGGCTCGAAGGGTTAATGACCTTTCCCAAATCTTTGCTCGCGAAGACTGGCCATTATTATTCCTAAAGGGTAGTGCAACTTGGAGAAATAACTTTATTAACCTAGGGGTCCTAGCTCAACCGTGCATACTTATAATCTTTATTAATCTGAGGGTCTAAATAACTGGGGAGTTCAACTTTATTTAAGAAATAGGATAAGCTTAGCAAAACTAAATTCTCCTAAAGTGACCATGTGGTGGAGGTAGTGTTATTTTGTGAGGTGTTTTGTTTTCAATACACTTGTCCAGTCAAACAACTCTCTTATTCATTCACACTCTCATTCACACACATTCATAGGTTTTTTACAGACTGCTTTTTGCCACACTGGTCATCCTTAAATGTAAACCTGAAGCGTAAACATAACTCTTTTATAACTTCTGAGTTACTCTGGTTCTTGCTGCTGTGGCTGTGTACCTAGGTAGGGTCTAACACACCTGGAAGGAATCCATTTAAGCTCTTTTCCTGCAGCCACACAGGTGTAGCCTCGTCCCCAAGTGACGAGATTTAACGGTCCTGTCCACTGCCCTGAAATCAAATCTCTTACCATGACTGGTGGTCTGGGAGAGGCAAAAGCCTGAGGCTTGTGCTGCCTTTTGTACCTGCTTCTTTTAGCACTGTCACAATTTAAAAAATTGAAAACATACGTGGCTTTCCACAGACATTCTTGCGGGCTACACAGATTCCCCCTTTTTTTTGTTTATCTAATATGTGTTTCAGTGTGTGATGTGCCCTTTCAATAATTGCTTGTCCGATGGAGGAGTGTGGAATACCTGTGATGTGTGAAGTTTCCCTATTTGATAGGAACTAAAGCTGTTTTATTGTCAGTTTTTATTTGATTTGAGGTACTCGGGGTTGTTAAGCAACTAAGCCAGTGCCTTATCACATCCTTGGCCTTTTCCCCTGTGTGTGCTGTGGCAGTAATGTATTGGGAATGTATATCTACATGTACATATTTTAATGTGCCAAATTTGAAGATGTGTGTGATATCTGTTTGCCAAATCTCATTTGCCATTAACCCTCTGGGGTTAACGCTTTTCTGAGATGGCCTGGGTGTGATTTTCTGACAGTCTGGGCATGATATGATGATGTCTTGAGCCTTATTGAGTGTTATCTGAAATTGTCTCTTCAGAGAATGTGCGTTCTGATGGAAAAATGAATGAGACAATTTTGCTTGCTCGAAGACTCTAGGTATGGTGTTAAACATTGCTGCTCTGTCAGACTCTCGGTTCTCATCAGCTATTGGCCCTGGCATGTCAGTGTGTGACCTTGCGTGCATTATATAGAAATCAAACTTTCTGTGATTGACAAGAAACCATACAGAACGCATTTCAAACAAGTGAGGGTTAACAATATCTTGAAGAAACAAACTCTCGAGACAGGAGACTAACTTTGCAGTATAACAGCAATCAGTTACATATCAATAGGTTGTTCAGAAAATTTCCCTAAGGCAATGAGAATGGCAGCCAGTTCCAGAACCTGTACAGAACCTTGGTTCATGGTCTGTACCTCTCGTTCCCATTGTCCTGTGTCAGGATTTTACCCAAGTCACTGCAGCTTTTTGTGTTCTTCCTAGATGCATGTGTGAAGGCCCTGAGGCCTTTCACTGGTTCATGTTTGCATCTGGTTGTGGCCTTTAAAGGCAAACTACCAATTTCTGCCCACAATCTTTGTTTAGGGAGATGAATTGAGATGTCACCGTCAAAGCCTGCCAAGGCAGCCTGGAATTCTGCATCCTCAGCTGGCATCCAATCGAAGTTGTCCTTTGTAGCTGGGATGTAGATGACGGCAGGGTCTCTCCGTCCGGTTCTTGTAATTGTCTTCTGCCTTTAATGACAAGCTTGGCAAACATTTCATTAGTAGTCCACACAGTTTTAGGTGGTGTGTGGGGCAGAAACAGCCACTCTAAAATTTATAGTGGGTCTTTCTCAGTCTGATCCCACTGAAACAAAACTGCAAATGGCTGGTACCTGCTGGGAACAAGGGCTAGGCATATTTGCAGTTCAGGATTTCTCCTTCTGCCATGTCTGCCTTCTATTGCCTTGGCACGAATGTCTAACGCCTGCTTTGCCTCTGCTGTCAGAGACCTGTTAAACGTTAGGTTGGAGTTCCCCTTTAGCAGCTCAAATAGAGGGTGTAGCCCCTCTGGGGTTATGCCTAAAACAGGCCTTAACCAGTTGATGGCTCCCAGAAGTTTTTGCAACTCGTGTAAAGTGTTTTTTACCTCGAGCTGCAGTGGCTGTGGAGAAATTTCCTGCTGCGTGACTTTCCATCCAAGGTAAGTCCAGGGCTGCAATGGCTGGATTTTCTCTGGAGAACCTGCAACCCTGCATCTTGGACAGCTTTGATTACAGCAGTAAGAGTAAATGGCAGTTCATTCTTTGTGGCCGTGGTTATTAATATGTCATCTGCATAATGGTGTATGATGGCTGTTTGATTTTTCATTGGGCTATTTTGCATCCCCTGAAGAAGGACAACCCAGCAATAGCTTTGCATGGGCTGTGCTTTGTTTAAGACCATGATGGAAAAGGCAAGCCTTGGCACATTCTCAGGGTGTAGGAAGGTGACAAAAAGGCAGTTTTCTAAGTCAATGATTAGTGGTGGCCACTTTGCTGGAAGCATAGCAGGTGAGGCAAGTCCAGGCTGCGATGCTTCCGTAGGCTTTATGACTGCGTTTACTGCTCTTAACATTTGCAGTGTTCTCCACCTCTCACCTTTCTTGGGGGTGCAGAATACAGGGGTATTTTTGGGGCTGGTTGTTGGCACATTGTGGCTTGCCTCAAGCTGCTTCCTCTCTTGCTCGTGAAAGTGGTTGGCAAAGAAGAGGATGGCAAGCAGCACAGCAGCAAGCAGTGTGATGCTCATGGTGTGGCCCCTGCCTCGCCCACAGCACCCTTGCTATGACTCAGCCCATTCCCTGCTGTTTAGGTACTTGTGGGATGTTGTTGCTAAGGGTCTCCAAGGACAATCTCTTTGAAAGTGGTCAGGGTCATCACATCTAATCAATCTTTCATCTTTGAGTGATGTCCTGCCTTTCTATTTGCAGTCACTTGAGCTAATCAAGTCTCATGTTTTGGTGCTTGGGTGTCTTCTACTTTGGCCCTTTGGTGATCGCATTACCTATATACTTATAAAAATTTTGTCTAGTTATACCATCAGAGTGCTATAAAATATATGTATATTGCTGATTGCACTTATATTCAGGGTCAAGGTGGGCTAATGGTAATTATATCATGATTGGTTTATTTATATCTTGTATAAGTCAAAAGTATCTGCATTCATTACAGTGTGAGTGGTCATCTTAAACAGCACTGCTTTGCAGCTGGACTGGTTGGTTATAATACTTTTGAGTCCTCCCTTGTGCTGAAATCTTTTAGAAATGTAAACTCAGGAGTACTCTTTTTTTCCCCCACATGATATGTTTTTTCACATAACCACTAAAGCTTCTGTGACTTATCCACTGATTCAATGCGGAGTTTATAAAAGTTTTGGAATCCAAATACCCTGTCTGGAGATGTGAATTCATTCTCTGACATTAAGAAGGTGCTTTTGGGGCAAATGGAGGCAAAGTAAAATGGTGTCATTTTAATGTCAAAGGTAAGATCCTCAGAGAAGAGAACTGAAAACAGGACACCTCCCTTCACCATCTGTACTATAAGAAACTGTCTTGCCTTTTATTTCAGTAAAGCAACTACTGTATCATTAAATATATATATATATGGGGTGAAATAGTGTCCAGAAAATACCCAGCAAGCTGTGGCTAGCAGGTCCCAGTAGACCAGAGTTTCATTCCAGAAGTTTTGTGACTATGCAGATCAGAAGGATGCAAGGCAACTCCCAGCAGGTGCCACCCTGACACCAGTGTGGACAACAGCACTACAGAATCCCTCTGGGAAGAGCTGCTAGTGGTCAGTGCCAACAATATATGTGTGCTTTACTTTTTCAAGGAGACAAAAACAACTTTATTTTCTTCTGGGTAGTGGCAGTTCAGTGCTATCCCAGGCAAACCTAAGAGATCATTCATATATTCTCATGACTTGTCCTTTTCATATCAAGCATTCTGTAAAGCTCTGCTATTAAAAGAATCCAACAAAAAGCCCTTCTATAATTCTAAATTCCAGGATTTTTTAACCATTAAAGCTACACAATGGAAAATAGAAAATTATCTGCACTTTTACTTTTCCTGTTGCAATGTTTTCTTTTTCTCCCAGCAAATATCTGGAGGTGTCAGAGCATTATTCTTCAGAAAGGATAGCCTGAAGGAGGTAGGCATGCAATTATTAAACTACAGGGGCCTCTGGTGGTCTAGTGGTTAGGGTGCAGGACTCTCACCGCTGCGACCCGCGTTCGATTCCCAGCCCCCCGGGCAGATGGAGCTCGTCAGCCTTGTAAGGCAATCCATCTAAGAGAAGGTCACTCTAAACAAACCTACGT